>NC_083566.1:901099-1201466 GCF_019925205.1 Metopolophium dirhodum | reverse complement strand
GGGGTATTCCAACTGATGACAAAGTGGTTCGCCAAAAAAAAGCAAGGTTGTTTTTTGATGAAGTAGATGGTGACAGACGAATGAATATCACACAAGATAATTTTAAAATAAAAGTATTTTTACCAGTTGTTGACACAATAATATGTCAACTTAAAGATCGATTTAAAGGTTTACATAACGTTTGTAGTATTTTCAATTTTTTGAAACCTCAAACACTTTTAGGACCAGATGAAATTACTATTAAAGGATCATATGACTTTATTCAAATGTATCAATCAGATATAAGTTCTGATTTAACAAGTCAACTGCTATCAATCAAAGAAATTATAAAAAATAAAAATTTGAATAGTATCCAAGCACTGGCCTCATTTATTCTCGAAAACGACTTTGCTACAAGTTACTCTGATGTATTAGGAGCATGTATAATTTATTTGACATTGCCAGTAACGGTTGCAACAGCAGAAAGGTCTTTTTCAAAACTTAAAATAATAAAAAGCTATTTAAGGAATTCAACTGGACAAGAACGACTGTCCAATATTTCAGTTTTAAATATCGAACAGCGTCGTACAAAAGAAATTGATATGGACAAAATATTAACAAATTTTTCAAATATGAAAGCAAGAAAAATGAAATTTGATTAAGTATGAATTAATATATTGTTAAGTTTATTAAAATTATTTAAATATATAACATAAAATATATAAATACAGATATCATTTCCACAGAAACATAGAATACAATAGTTTTACAAAATAATAATCATTTATCATACCTTTTAATTTTATCAAAAAAAAAAATTTCTAGCAGCATTTTATATTATTATGTACCCTCTATAGTTGTAGGGCCCGAAATTTAATTTTGCCCTGGGGCCCTAAATTACTAAGTTGCGGCACTGGCTGCAGGTGAGGTTAGATCCACCTTGGTTAGCAATAATGTATTTCACTGGACGAATATTGTGTGTATCTTTTATTAATTATTACTCTATGCGTCACGGAAATGAGAATAGCTATAATTTGCAGTACTTGTATAATGCAAATCACGAAATAATCTTTGGGGATAGAAAACATACGATGTATAGGGACATTGGTCGACTTTGATCGTATGTGAAATAGAACGAATTACAATAACGAGTTATATAGTTGGTACTTTATAACTGCGCTGCAACTTATATGAAGTGGGATGATCGATTCCCGCCTTTTGCCAGTTTGCCCACATCTCGTAGTAATTAGAATAAAATAAAAATGTCTATGTGGGCGTTGGTCGTTGCGCTGTTAAATGAAAATATGTCCCCGTTCGAAAAAAATCTTTTTAATATTAATTGTGCTTCTGAATAGTAGTACTAACGATTTATATACCCGGTATCAGCTCGGTTCCTCAATATACCGTAATATTGCGTTAGTATTCCGACTAGTGTAAACCAGAGACGCGTATTTTAAATTCACAATATTTACGAACAGCAAAACTTTAGCAGCTGTTACTGTTACAATGCTTTCCGGAAACATTCGACGATTAACACTCAACGCGTACAAAACCATTGGAATAGTGTATTTACCTACTAAAATATAGGTAGGTACTGTAATATACTAATATAATATAATGTATATATAATGCTGATGTAATGTCGTATCGGCTATATTAATACTATATTATATATTTATATATATATATAAGGTTGGTTATATATGACACGCATCAAATTAAATAAAGTGTACTTATATATAATATTTTAATATACGAGATAGTCTATTATACCTTCTGAATGGTGCTCCACGTGAAATAAGGTCCTCAGGCCATCCACGTCCATGTGCTCGTGTAACTGAAATCAAAAACAAAATGATTATTATTTGAGTATAATTACCTACAAATAATATTGATATCGTATTTTAATCATCCATTCGTATCCGATCGGAATCACGTATGATGGTAACATACCGACTCGCGATTTGTAAGTACACACAATAAGGCTGAGGTATAAATGCGTAGATTAAAGATCCGGAGTATCGATCGAAAGATAATTCAAATATCGGAATCCGCTATAGACCTGTGCACGTTCAATGGGTAGGTATTATATAAGTATACTTATTTCTGCAACCAGGTGTCTGCTACAGGTTTCCCTCGTCCACGATCGACTCGACACGACACCATATGAGCACCCTATAATGGGTGCCCTATTATAGGGACCTACAATAAATTTCCAAGCTACAGACGGTTGTCACAAATTTGTACGTGTTGCGTTAAAACGCATCCAGTCGAGCGATGTGAAGCCACGATTGCGTAACGCTATGGGCAGAGGTATAATATATCATTACATACAGTAATTTAATACATTAAATTCAAAAGAAAAAGAAATGTAAAAATCTCTATTTTTGCGAATGAATATGCTCACTGCAAACGAGTTTCTTTATTTCTTGTAGAAATAAGTTCTCGGCCACGACTTTAGAAAATGGTAACTCTATATAAAGTACAAGTTATGCAGGCACGGATCTAAACAATTTTAACAGAAGGGGCTCAAAAAAAATTGGTTATATTTTTTCATTTTTGACTATTATAATAACAAATGTATTTTATTGGTAGCCTAGACGACAGAGGGTGACCGAGCTGCACCCATAGCCTCCAACCCCCCCCCCCCCCTCTGAATCGCCTGGCATAAGTACTACATAAGTAGTACAATAAGATATTTCGATATGCCGATGTCTTGCGAAAAAGATGGACTAGGTAACTCTGTGACGGCCCACGAGTTCACGACCACATGGAAATTGATAAACTTGATTTTGGTTCTGCATATTAAAATTGAAAAACGGACATTAAGTCGAGAAATGTCTTAAGATTTAGTCATCTACAAATAGCGTATAGGTATTGAATAAGAAACGCAACCGGATATCATAATATATATTATATGATCGAGTTTTCCGACTGTGTAATGCGGCGCATATAGGTATGCAATGGTATACCATCACGATGAGTCTTTCAACCAAACCCGCCGGCCGCCGTTCGGACAATCGGACATCAGACATTCGGACCACGCGTACAATAATAATACGTCATTAAAATATATATTACATCTTCTATAGGTAGAGTACACGAGACACGACGACATGCATAATACACACTTATATACAATGCGTCATCGTCAGTGCGTACCTATATATGTATATAGGTACCTATATAACGATATATAGGTTCGTTAGCCCCAACGGCAGCCCATTGTTTGGGGTGGATATCGGTTGCCGCCGTCGCATTATACGCGGTCGACAAACTACACGGAATAATAATATTATTATTATTTGTTATCATGATAACACAAAAAACCAGGACAATGAGAAAAGCATTATTTCGTTCGGCTGCAGTAGAGTGACGGATTACGGCCGAAAACGCAGAGACCGACCTCGTCCCGTATAGAAGGTCGAGAACCACGTAGAGCTGCGGCTGCGGGTGATGACGTCCCGTGTCCATGTCTATAATAATAAGACTGTGCTAGCGCGGGCGTGTGTTTTTAACTGTTTTAGGATGTAGGTTCTACATAATATTATATACGGAGCTCAAGGACCTTAAGAAAACTGACAAAATAATAATGTAATTAATTCATTATAATATTATGTGCAGCCCGCTGCAGAAGAGCTGATAACACTAAGGACCCCGACTCGTATCGCGACCGCAAGGATTTTCGCCTACCTTGAGAAACGTCTCTTATTAACGTGTGCCTTTTATTGTGTTCAGTCGCGTATATTGCGCCGACGACACCGCAGAAAGCGCAAACTCACCCACGTGGTCGGGATCTATATGACTATATATATAAGACAACGATTCGGATCATTAACCGTTCGGTGAAAGTTTGGCGCCATGAATTTAAGAAAAAAAAATTAAATATTATAATATGTCGATAATGCCGAACAATTTTATGGAAATCCGTATATTGTTATTAAACAGTGTCCTTATTGTCTTGCGATCGAAGAAGTTATAACGATTAAGTACGGACAAACACCGGTTGACGGTATCCAACATACAATATCATGCATTCATGCGTGTACGCAATAGTAACATAGCCGCATTGTGGAATAATATAATACGTCGATTGTAAATTATTGTTATTTTTTTTTATCTTTTATGGATTTTAATTTTATATAGATAATAATCGTGAATCGTAACCGAACAAGGCCTTCAATTATCATAAATCATCTTCCGTGTAGAATTGTATTAAAACAAACATAATTTAAGGTTGAAACGTTATATTATTACACATTAATTACCTATTTATATTGTTATTGTGATTTAAGGCTGATAATATAATTATATTATTCGACGTAAATTAAATAAAAACGCGGAAAACTCCTGAAATATATCAGCATTATTTTCAGTAGATTTAACTTTTGCTAGAGAGAAATACCACCGTGATGGTATATCAATATAATGATATTATTATGTAGATCGACGTAGGTTGGTTTTCGTAAGCCAATCGGTGTGTACACAGGTACTTACGTATTTTACATAAACCCCAATCGATCTAAAACAATAACAATAAATAATAATTATTATTTATTAGATATTGAACGGCTGACGTATAGTCTATTATTACGTCGATTTTAGTACTGCCGCCAGTCGACCTATTGCCAATAACGAGAAACGAATTGGAAAATAATTTTTGTGATATCGTAAACGCCGGTAAAAACTGCGATAGGTACCTCCATATTATGTACAACAATCATTACAATCGAATGACGAGATAACTTGGCGTGCGCACACAATCCTTGAAACAATAAAGCAATCGACCGAGATGGTGTCAATGCGGTGGCACGGGAGGCCGTCAATCGTGACAAAACGTTCGACGACGATTTACCGCAACGTCGGAATTTTTCGTTTCGTTTCGAATATTATTGTTCGCGCGTCGCGTGTCCCGATCGCGAGACTTGCGGGCGGACGTTTGGCAACACAATAATTTTACCTACCGACGACGTGGGTGTTACAATATATAATAATATAATATTATAACAAAATGATATATTGTTATTGTATAGGCACCTAGCTGTTGTATTAGATTGGAATTGGTTTCTTTTTTCGTTTTCGCCGATATAATATTATAATGTACTGCGAACTCGCGAGTCACGACCGCTGCAGGTGTACCTAAAGGTATAATATATTATTATATATATATATATAGGTACACAATATGATATATATATGTACGCGTATTATATACATTACGGTGTATACTATATAATGTGTGCCGGGTTTGACGCAATCGCCCCGCTGTAACGACCGGGTACACGCGGCGGGCCCAGTTTCGTTTTTGACGTCGTGTATTTCATATATCATACCCATATGTATGATATACAATATTATTATGTATTATATACGAGTATAATAATAAAATATCTCGATCGAATCGGTTGCGATTACGTCGTTATACAATTTATATATTATTATTGTAGCAGTACGTACCTACCGCCACGCGTGTGTATATAACGATAATATTATTATCATGCGTATACCTATACACGTATTCCCTAAGTGGCCTAAGTAGTTCACTATTGCCACTTGCGTAAAAAAACCCGACCGGCGGCGCACGCGTATTGTAAGCCTGCTGTCGGCGGTAAAAGAGTAAAAAAACACACACACACTTAATATCGCGGCAGGCGGTGGCGGTATATAGGTATAACGATATGGTAAAAAAAAGCGTTGTTTTACGATGTTAATATTATACATATTATAAAGGTATTATAGACACCTGCGGCGCGATATGAACCAATTTCTGTGTAATACGAACTAGCCATAGTTTGTCGTTTTCGTTCGACTGGTATATTATATTATTATATCCGTATACACATACATCTCGTGTATACGCGTTTCCTATAATAATAATATGTAACCTGTTAACGCAGAGGGATGAGAAGAAGGTTTGAAGGAGACGCCCGACGCGGCGACGCCCCCTGTGACCAACTACGCACGCGTATAATATTATATTATTGTCACTCAGGTCAGCAATATTACGAAATCGCCTAATTTTTAAAATAGTTTTTTTCAACTCTATAATATTATTATATACGTAAAACGATATAACTAATATAATAATATTAACGTTTCCTATAATAATATGTAACCTGTAAACGTAGAGGGGTGAGGAGAAGGGGATGAAGGAGACGCCCGACGCGGCGACGCCCTCTGTGACCAACTACGCACGCGTATAATATAATATAACTATAGCTGATCCCGCTGGCACTTCGTTGCCCGTTAAATGTACCAATTCTATATGACTCAAACTTTGTTCAATTCGTTATTTAATATTCAGTGTATGGTGTATGGTGTTCAAAATGTATCTTAACTTTTCTGTTGCCCGGAATAAAAATTCTGATTCGCAGCAGTATATTATCAGGTAGGCAATCTACCTACGGTAGATCGCGGGCCCCGTGCTGTTTGAACGTAAGTGTATGATTTAACTCTAAAGTATCGATAACACAGAACAATATGTAAATCCCAAATGTAAGATATTTTTGTATTAAAAAATTTAAACTTGCGACCAGATACCTAATTGATAAAATAAATACAATATTTTGTAATAACTTGTGCAAGATGCAGATATCCGTATTTTTAATCGCAACCTATAATGACGAACAGTCATTTACAAATATGAGGAAAATCACCACCGTCAAGCTACATAGGTATACAAATCTAAAAATCCAAATAAAATTTCATAGATAACTATAGGTATAACAGTCCACCCCACCAATATTTGAATAATGTCAACCGAGACACAATATCCGATAACCCCTCTGCAGCAGAATATGGTGCGGAAGCTTTTTGTTTTGACTATATAGGTAGGTTCATACTAATATGATAATAAATGGATGATAAAATACAATCATATAATAATAATATCATATTATACCAATCCTCGAAATATTAAACCCCGCAATGTCTAATAATGCGAAGACTATATAGTATATAATATATACCTAATATATATATAGTATGAATATGTATAATATCTTGTTTTTGCAGTAATTACCGTGTTGGCGAATATTTGCGACGCGAACGCTGTGATGCTGATGAAACTCCATGTCGATAGTATTACCATGGCGGCAATTCGAGGCCGGACCCGCGGCAGTGGGTGTTGGGGTTGCGGGTGCGTTACAGACGTCTTCCGTAGTCGCCGGTCATCCGGGATAAATGGGCACCGCTGTCGTCGCCAGGCTGTAAATTTACAAACCAAATACTGTTATATAATATTATTATAATATGACTAAACGCGAGTGTTACACGCTCATACACACCCGCTGAACGTTATAATTATATTGTATATATGCGTATATATGTATATAATATAGCTATATATATGCGATACGATTCGCTACAGCTGCTGCGCACGTCACACGGAAGGAAGTGTATGATAATATATATTATACTATTTGGCATATACCTAAAGACGATCGGCGCGTGAAGTTAACTTTATAATAATAATATTATAACACACGGCGGCGTATATATAGTCATATCGCGTGGCGCAGTATACCTAAGCATTATAACTGAACGATAACGCTAATTTTTCTGCGTGTAATTAGACGGGTTTGAGTATAATTTAACGACGTATAATATGCGACTACCGCGTCTTCATATTATATGAGTCCGAATCTGTATTGTTTATGATATATTATATAAAACATACGTGGTAAAAACATAGGTATATTATCATAACCGGAAGAAGAGTTTCACGTACGTCCTATGGCCATCATAGTAAAGGTGTGCGCGCACACACGCACATACACACACAAAAGTATAACAAGGCATATAATCGCAATCATAAATATGGATGAATATATTATATTCCACGCTTCGTGCACACACATGCACTGTACGCGGATATATGTTTATTCGTTTCCATTCGTTATATTATTATAGATATATTCTCTTCTTGCTGACGCGATAGGTGTAATTATTAATATAATGTTTTATACTCATGTGTTGAAGTGTTGAACACTTTCGCTTTCCGGATGTCGATAAAAACGTATTTTAGTTCGACACATTGACCGATCTGTGGCCCGTTGGTGTGATCGTTACGTTCGGATGTGTTTTATGCATAAAGCTATGCAGTTTTTGGATTATCTGCAGATGTGGTACATATTCGATGGAATTTATATTATGCATGGAGACCGAGATTATTAAGTCAAGACAGTCAAGGGAATTAATTCAAATCTTAAACACATGATAACCTGCAAACGTCTGACGGTTTTAAAAATAATGATTCTTCATAAGTTTGAGATTTTAAAATCGATGCTTTGATCGTGAATAAAACGAAATGTTTACAATACAAAGACAGATACGATATGTCCACGTAAACAACGAATCTTCCGTCACAACATTATGTATTATATAAATATTATAATATTTTAGATCCGAAGCAAGAGCACGTGAAAATATCAGTTTAGTACACTATACGCAATAAGTTTCTAATCTTTCTAATATTCGCATCGTCGTCTAAACGTTACCAACTCTGTTATAATATATTATAATATAACACTCGTCCCAGACGGATAATAAAAATAGAATCCCATTTAAAAAAAGTGGAGAACAATTATTTTGACTGGAGATCGGTAAGGCCATCAAGCTCGTAGCAATACTATTAGCTATAGTATTCCTCACTGCTTCAAAATATCAACTGCAATACTATTCTCCATATATTTTATGCCAGTTGATTTGATTTGATTTTTTTTTTGTCACTTTATATTATAACCTATGAATTTATACATTTTTTTAAAGTAAATTTGCATAATTTTGTTAGATGCGTACACCTGCATGTAAGTTCATTCAAGCGCATCACCATGGTTCGCAAACAAAATGGGACTGGGATAGGAAGACTATAACTTCGAATTAAATATAATATATATTCTTAACTTCTATTACAGTTATTAAAACTTCGATGAAGGTTAAGAAACTCGGAAATCTCGCAAATGCAATAACTGGAATCACTGTAAATATCACAACACAACAATAATAATTATTATGTTACGATGCTTACAGTATATAATGTTTTATTATGATAACACAATATATATTGTGGCAATGATTTTTCTTTCTTAATTTATATGTCACGACAATTCCATACCATATACTTACCATAATGTCGGTGAATATTGATTAAGTATAATATTATACACTAACGGTTAACGGTAATAAATAATGATGTGCAACTATGAAATTTTATAATAATACTGTTACTGTACGGTTTTCGACAAGAAACCGTGGCGTTCCAAATGTGCGCATTACTATAATATTATTTATCTACGTAAAACGATCAGAAATCCTTTACGGTCCCGCGTACTTATACCTTATATGGGTAATACTACTAACACTCGGCAAAGACGTTTCGAAAAGCGTTCGCCTTGTAAGAAAAATCCGTAATTATAAGAACGGGCTGTTGTTATTATTATTAAAGCGTTTCAAATTAAAATATGCTTTTAGTGTCATGTGCGTATATACCTATAATATATATACGGATTTCGTTTTAAAACCGGCTACCACTCTGTGCGCGTGTGCTCGATAAACATAATAATAATATGATGATATGGAAACAATGACTCGTAAAGGACAATGAACAGATAATAGGCACTTTATACATTATACATTATTACACACAATATATAGGCATCGGGTAGGTACTTCATAATTTTTCGAATACACACCATGCCATATAATATAGGATCTTCACACATTAATGCATACACGTTCAAGGGCGCGCGTATAATTATTTCAATTTTTATCATACGGCACACACACCATCTGTGTGACGTAATAGCTATAATACCTAATGATAACATAGTTCAATACCTATATAATTATAATGATCGTATAAACACATAATATTATCTGTCATTTCAAAACTGAAACCCATTATTTTCTAGTATCTGGTGACACGCGTGGCAGACATACGTCACCGTTATATCCGTCCGTAGGACCCGTTAGGAGAATTATTTATGGGTACCTCCTACGCTCACGATTTTTTTTCGTCGGTTCAGTAATGCCTGAACGACAATTTCCTCAAGTTTTTAACAGAAAAACGATCGGTTTGTTCTTCTCTGGGCGTCGTCATACGGCGTTGATATCGTCCATCGCATCACATATTCACATCACACAATGCGCCGCGATACAATAATGAAAAAAAGTATTCTGACTGTTCAATGGGCTTCCGAATCCAACCACGATCGCCGAA
This sequence comes from Metopolophium dirhodum, assembly GCF_019925205.1. Lineage (NCBI taxonomy): Eukaryota > Metazoa > Arthropoda > Insecta > Hemiptera > Aphididae > Metopolophium > Metopolophium dirhodum. The sequence goes on along the minus strand of NC_083566.1, from coordinate 1,191,268 downwards.
AAGTCACATTTGTGGCATAGACGCTGATATTAATACTAATAATACTTGTACGCATGCTCGTCGCCAGCGATTCCATAAGGTAGGCTCAACGAACTCAGCGATACTCACGACCGCGGCGTGAGACCTATTTTACGATCATAATTTAACAATATTATATTATTATATTATTGAAATACTATGTGTACGAATTCGGTAGCCAAAAATCGACGACCGCGTGATGTGTATAGACACATAATATAATAATAATAATAATAATAATAATGTACAGCAGCGACTCCGGTATTCGTATTCGTATACATCCGTCGCCGTCGTCAGTCTGCCGCTGCTGCTGCTGCTGCTGGCACGGCACCAAAACGCAAAAGTGCAAAACCAATACCGCCGTTCGTGTACAGTATAAAACGTACCCATACAATAATAATATTATAAACGACGATCTGCCGACGTTGTATAATATTATTCTCTTGGACGATGTCCAAACCCGCCGACGTGTATTTTTCATTTTTAACACGTTTTATTATCGGGATCCCGTGCGTCCGTCCGCTCGACCTATCATGTCTCCGATGTCTGCAGTTGCTGCAGCAGCCGCGCACGGCGACTTAAACGTTTGTACATAGTACGACGTATACCTACGACACACGCGATATACACACGACACGACTTATAAGTTATAATACACCTATGTATATGTATATGTATAATATTATACACGACGAAATTATGGTTTTCGCGTCGCCGTGCAACGAAGCATCGGCCGACAAATTGCATACCCGCTGCATATGCAGTATGTATAATGTATATGATATTATAATATTATGTAATATATTCTGCAAGTTCGCATGTACAGGGCGATTTGCCCGCACGAAGTCTACTTCAGCCCGCTGTATGATGATATATTATTATTATCATATTATAATCGAATATTTTTTTTTACATTATTGTGGTCCTCCAACGTCCGAAGTTTTTTTGTATTTTTTAATTTTTTTATGCTTTTTTTTGTTTGAGCAGGATGTCCTCCAACACTTTTCCAAATTAAAAATCATAATATTTTAAATGGTTGTTTTCGCGTTTCTTAAAAATTTACATAGCCCGCGATTTGTATAGAGCTAATCATATACTGTATGGAAAAAATGCTAAAACTTTAGACATGACTACAGTATAATAGATAGTAGCTGGTATATGTTATAATCTATAGAAAAGTGTAATGTTAAGTAGGTAATTCGACGATGCACGAGTGAGTGTACGAGAACAAACACTGTGGACACCCTGTATACACATGATCGCCACAATATGTATACGGATTATAGACCTTCATTGGCGTGGGGTTCTTGTGCGTCGTCTCTCATTCCAGACGAAAGCCTGCACCGTAAAAACGACAACGGTGCGGTTATTATATTAATACTCCGCAAATATATAGATAATATAATAATAATACTACGATGAACTAGTTTTCTATGAGTTTTTTGCGAAACCGTTCGATCGTCGGAGCACACAAAAGGTGGTTCGATTTCCATTTCAGACTTTATCGTACACATTAACTATAGGCGGCGTCCCGGTGTCCGTGAGCCCCAATTACAATTTTTCTCCCTTTATATATATTTATGAATAGTAATTTATAAATTACTTAATCACCTCCGGTCTCATTGTATACGTTTTCAGACGATAAATGATTTCATTAGCAGTAACAATAGTGTTGTAGATCTACGCTACTTATATATTATATACATGTGTATATTATATATAGGTATTATGGACCAGCAAAAATTACTACTGCAACAGATGGGAAAATGTGTTTCGTTAGCAAATGGTGAAAATATTATTACCGACTGATTGGTCGTGTTTATCAAAAATAAAAAATGATTTTCAATTTATAGTGATTTATATTCCAAACAATGAAAATCTCTCACCGTTTGACCGCAAACGCTACATTTGATTTTTCGTCTCGACGTAAGAAAATTTTAGACATGCCATTTTACGCGAACACAAAAGTATTGTTTAAATATATCGTTATAAAATTATTATATTGTGAATCGTACATTACAATGAAAATTAACTAAACGTCCAAAAACAAATGACGAACAAATTCTACGTATCATGCCAATCTATTATTGTAGCCACCATCGACAACTACGGCAGGTTTCGTCGTGATTTTAGTATTTTACAATTGAGTTTATTATTTTATTAAATTTTTGCGACTCGATTTTGTGACTCGATGACGATCAGAATCGACGTATTAATTAATTTAAAAATTGGTGAAAAATGTAATAATATTCAAATCGCATATAGGTATATATATTGCGCATTACCCACTTAAACTTTCTAATTAAATCAGTCGGTTTATTCTTACACAAAAATGGATCGCAGAGTTTTACTTTTATTATATTATTATTATATCTCTACTGTAGGTTGTGTAAAACGTGAAAGTTTGTGTGTGTGTGTTTTTTTTTAAGTGTAGTTTGCGGTGTAGATACGTATATAATATAATATTGCATTGGCTACGTACGAAATTCGATAAATTATAATAATATAAATATATGTTTGAATTTTTTTTTAAAACTCTATACTAATTAGTTTATATCCATTATTATTGTGTCAATAAATAAAAAAAAAATAAACGCGTCTTATTGGCAATAGTCGAACCGCAAGAAATCCTCTCGTGATGTAGCCGCTATTATCATCACGAACGAGGCGAATAAATGAACAAAAAAATAACGATTAACGGCCAGTGCGTGAGTACTACCAACGATTACCTATATACATAATATATATATAATGCAGGTACCAGCTATTATGAATACGTGTTGTTATGTGTTGCTTAACGTTTAAATATATTATCAAATTGGTCAAGGAATCGCCGGCGAGGTGATTCGCTCGTCAATTATTATTATATTAAAATGCAAGTATTGCGACGTATATTATCAATCGCTGTATAATCGACTTATAATATTATCATTGGTACATAATATAGTATACGACCAATGTTCATTTTAAAATTGAGAAAATTGAATTTTACACTATTATAACATCGTTACATACATATTGTGACAACGACAGTTGTTTGTTATTAATTAGACTATATACCTATACCTATATAATATTATAAGTTAATCAATAAATTGGAAAGTCAGCAACCCTAAACTTCATGATATAATATAAATATTTGAATGTAATTTTTTTTATTTAATAAAATATAGCTAAAAGAGCCTTCAATTTACCATAATATATAAATTTTAAAAAATATTATAGGAATATCATTAAAACTCCAGGCTGTGAAGCATAGATAATATCATAATTTTTCATTAGAACTAAATGCTATACTGCTATAGTATAGTATAGTACCTATACTAAATATAATAATTTTTATGGTAGGCAAATTAATATGTACAATTTTATAATAACATAATGTTATTAAAAAATTAAATAATTGTTGTAGTAAAAAAAGTTTTAAAATTATGTTCATTCATAAAAGTACCCTGAAAAAATGCACGAGTTGAGTAAGCTTTTAAATAAGATGGAATATTATCTTTAGAAATATTAGTCATATTACACCACGCAAATAGATCCATATGAGTTAAATAGAAGCATAAAAGTATCTATAGAAGTTGTTTTGATTATTTTCATTTAAATAAAAATTTATCGAAGTATTATGTATGACGCGTAAGTGCAGTACAATAGTATTATATAAGTCCTATACAATCATCAATATACCTAGGTATCTTAGCGATTTTTTTCCATACATGCTGCGTCAATTCGAGGTACGAATACAATACGTTATAATATGTAAAAAGTAAAACGTTTTATTTTTTTCGGGAAATTGAATAGGACCTACTACCAATAATAATTTATGTAATAATATCATAATATCATATGTTATGGAGTATGGACACCGCAGTATGAATCTCTGTCAGCGTCGAGTGCGCATTGCTGCAGATCACGTGGCATACAAAAAAACGATGTTGAAATGACATTGTTAAATTTTTTTTTGTACCTCTATATAGATATTTCCTATAGATATAACGCCGCTATCGTATACGATTGGATAATAATGCGATATAATTTCAATCCGCAGACTGCACGTGTGATACGGATAAACGATCTCTCTCCATAATCTAATCGTATCGATACGGCGTGGCGATTGAATTTGGACGGACTACGAAGAGAAATTGACGAAAATGAACGAAAAATCGTGGGGGCAGGACAAAAAAAATAATTGTTTTTCCGACTGATTGAGTGTATACTATGTTTAGCCGTATAGGTGAGGTTTATGATATAAAACACCACCAACAACAACAATAATAATAATAGTATAATAGCGTACCGCCGCACAGAAAGGCTCGAAAAGCGGTGGCGAGACACGAATACGCGTATAGTAACAACTCACGTATTACACTTCAACACGTTGCGGCGACGCCCTTTACGCCGACACTGCACTCACACACCACCACCAGCGGCTCACGAATTCGAAAACCGTATTACACAAACTCCGTGTCGTCAACTTTATCTTTGTGTTGATATAATTTATACACAATACGATTTACAACTACAGCTGCAGCATTACACCGAGCCAGTATATTATAATAATATGTATTTTCGTGTATAAACCTATAATAGGTGGCATATATATATATATATATATGTATATATAAGACGCGATATTATAATTATATTATTATTATTATTATTATTATTATTATATCAGTCGTACACACGAATAATCACAACAATCATGACCGTAATATAATAATGTGGCGCGTGCGTTTTTTTCGTCCGCCGCCGTCCACCTGTTGCTTTCACTCTCTCGCGCCATCGACGCCTTCGCCCGGCTCGACGCGCGCTTATACCTATACGCGAGAAACGTATATATAGTTGTCGACGTTTTTACTTTCTAGCCGCTATATAATAATACAATAACATAATATCGTATTATAGCAGCAGCGTTATAGCTGTCTGGAGGGCACACACGCTTTTGACCATCACGATCGCCTTCAAGGTCGTCCCGCCGCACCGCGATATACATATAGGTATACACACAACACATATGTGTATGTACACACGACGCTGCAGTCATCATACCGCGAATAGAGAAATGTGCGTGGCACTTCCGATTTCGTAACTATAATTTGACCCACGCCGGTGATAGTAAAATTTCTTCTTAGACGACGACGGCCGTTGTTAATATAATATAATATTATATACACTATATATGCGTTATTGTCATCGGTTTCGGGGGCGTCCGCTAGCGAGGAAAAACCCACGGTGGAAAACCCGTCACCCCCATATCGACCGCCGTGCAGAACTGCCCGAGACGCGCTTCTCGGACATTGTTATAATATCTGAAAACCATCGCAGCAAACCGGTCGGTCTCGTCGTGTCCGGATATTGTTATAAGACGTATATATACACGCGTGTTTATGCGCGTTTACATAATATACCTATTATTTTTTTCTCTTGTCCTTCTGATGCAAGTCGTTCGTTTTTCTCTCTGCGGCGAATAAATTATATTATAATATAATGTAGCTGCAGCAGCAAGCCGTTTCATTGTATAGTCTCACCGCCCCGCTGAAGTCTGGGGCTACAGCCAGCCCCGGCCCCCGAGTTAATATTATGAAGAACGTGTTTATCATAAGAGTTCGCGAGTTGTGACGATCGAACACGTGGCACGGAAACACGGTTTTAGCTGCATCAACTGTTTTACGTATAACTATTTTACGTATAACGTATATAACTGCTCGGTCATAAATTCAGATTTTGATGTAGCAAATTAAATACCATCTCCCAAATATATATCAGCCGTTCTATAGGACCTACGACCATATTTACCGACTAAGTTAAGACTTTGAAAAGTACCAACAATCACCTGTACACCTGTACTCTTATAATATTCAATCGTGTGTAATAATATTGTTCTCTCTTTGTTTGGCGGCTTCGGTCATCTGCAAAGCTCTCGTCTAGTCCAGAAGAACGAGTGTAGAATCTTGCAAAGAGCCATCAACAATCGATCATCAGCAATCGATCACTTTTCGTACAGATTCTGTAGTGTATAGGAACCAACAGGGGAAGAAGACTCGTCGTCGTCATGCGCAATGAGAACGTTGTGGCGCGCAATTTTTACGGCGAAACGGAGATTTCGACGAACGTAGAAATTCGCATACGCAGCAAATACTCAAAACTGGATTTGTTGATAATCGAAAAAAAACAAACTGAAACGGCAACCGGTAATGAAAACTGGAATACAGTTTATTCCAGTTTCAAAGTTCAGACGACACTTCATTATTTGATTGGTGATTGTTTTTTTTTTTTTATCACTTTAAAGAGAAAATATCATAGTATAAGTATAGCGGTTGAAATCGAAATCCGCATGGTTGAAACTGTATATATACCTCTATTATGTGTCGTCACCACTGCAGTCGATATTATTATATCACTGCACGTTCTCTACAGCGTATACGCACGCGCGGTACGATTCGCGACCATAAATGTGTACAACATATAGGTACCATGCACCGCGGACGCATGTACAGTTTGTCGCTTGTACAGGGTGTCCAGTGTCCCGCGAGAAAGCGCATAACCGGCACCATTTTAGTCTATACATATAATATAATATTATTATAGTGATCTATATAATATTATATGTGCATAGTTCGCGGTGAAAAACGCCTTTCAACTCGTGCAAGTGCTGTACGGTAAACATAATAATAATTATTATTATTGATGCACGTTCGTTTTGATCACTAGGTATACGATTGAGTAAATTAATAAGTAAAATAATATTATATTGTATACTATACTATTATTATAATACTATATCGTTTTCGACGAGGATCGCGCACTGTTGTTGGAGATGATAATATTTTGCGCGTCGCGCCTGCAGCCAGAACGGTTCACGAACGTTATAATATTATTACGCAATACGTAAAATGCTCCTATCGAATCGCTTCGTTGGACTTTGGATGTTTAGTATAAATAATATGCACAAGTGCAGTTTTGCGTTTCTCGCGTCGCGCGGCGTTCCGGCGGTGGCCGAGGTGAAAGCCACGCGCGCGGGGACTGAAATCTGTCTGTAAAACCTTAAAATGCGTGTGAATATAATACAATCAAGACAATGAGCATTATAATCAGACACTCATCGCATATTATCTCGTCGAATGTTAGTATATTTCAGTTCTCGTCCGCAAGCGTCTGCGATCTCTCACTGCGACGCCACCGTGTACAAGTCTCTATTTCGCAGATGGAAAATATGTAGCGAAATATGAAAGAGTGCTAGTTGTAATTATACGCAACAATAATATGATATCCGGTGGTGTTATCTATAGCGACCGCACTAGTGATTTTTTTTCATCCAATAATACCTAATGACCGTCTTATAGCATAATATTATAATTTAGCAATATAATGGATTATGTTATTATAAATAAACTCATTAATATCGATAAACAAAATGAAACAATAAATTCGCAGCTAGCCCAAACGGGGTGGAATCGATATAAATATAATCGATAATAATATGTCAAATTCGTCATTTTGTTTCTGCGGTCCGACGGACTCATTGTCATTTGTCATCGTATATAATATTATAATATATTTATGGTTTTCTTCTACTGTACACGCACGGTGGCGGCGGTCATAGTCGAAACGTTGTGCGCGCGCTTAATTTTTTACGGTCCCAACTGCATATTATATATATTACTATGCACATTGCACATACCATCACTGCAGAATATTCAGGATATAATTATTTTATTAACTGCAACTTGTACAATATACGTTGCATACTTACAATAATATTCGTTCTATTTAGTAATCCCAGGTAGGTAATCACAAAGACTTATTATCTGCGAGTACAGCACGCATACACGTTATGGAGGAAAGCTCACGAAAATCACAAATTCAGGTGGACGACGACCAGTGTGACGAAATCCGACACAGTCGAGTCGATTCGCAGGACAAGCCGAATATCCGTCGTATATTGTTGATGTAACTGCAGCTGAAAGTTTATATGTTGTATACGTACAGTAGACGCATTTAGGCTCGATAGTACCTATATGTATAATATATTATCGTGTTTAGTGGTCCGACGTGGGGGTACCATACGCGTCTCATGGGCCGCGAGGTCGGCGGTCCATTTTCGCTTTGCGTACAACACAAATCTATCCGCGAAATGCAATATTATTACTGTATCATTATATTATCGCTGTTGTTAATATTCCGCTCCTCGGCAGACAATACAAAGGATATCGTATTATGAACCGTGAAACGCCATATAGCTCCTGGCAGCAGTCGCGCCGGCCTAAGGTCGTTTCCTACAAGGACAAGGTGGCCACAGACCTTTCGCACAACGCGCGTATCTATATACAATGTACCTACAGCCATTCTTACGCAAGATACGGCTATTAATTGCCCGGTAATTATATCGGTACACAAGCTACCGGGCGAGTTCGCACACAATATTATTGTTGTACACAACTGCGGGGCACCCGTCGTTGTATTGCAGTACATTGTTCGGCTTTCGTCGGCGAGGTTAAACGGACGTAAACGAACAGGGAAAATAAAAAAATAATAAACCGTTCCCCTCGACCGAAAATGCCGATACAACACTGACCCTTACAACGTTACACAACACTACAACAGTATCTATATGGATCATGCATACGTATGCGTATTATATTAAAATATATTTATGACTAGGTATGCCTATTATCAATGGATGTTTTTATAACTTTTAATAAACGTGAGATATGACGTATATGCGACACATCACAATGCGTTTTTTGTAGTATATTAAATTCGCCAACACAATAGGTAGAATGTTGTTTATGCGCCAAACGATGACAGTTCGGAAGAAAACGAAAATCGTAATGATGCGCTAATATTATAAACATGAGCATAGGAAAACAAAATGTACGCATATCATATGTGCATTTGACCGTCAGCTGGTTATTATTTAACGCGATGATTATAGTCTGTTGGAAACGGCCGCAGAACCAGTTGTCTGGCGTCAGATAATAGTATATAATTTTTTTATAAATTGTATTAGAAAGTACCTCTACCCGTAAAAAATATGATTTTTCGAACAACCATAATTATTTATTATTGTTTTACGCTCGGCTGTTACATATTATCATACAGACCTATATATTAATGATCGGTCCGAAAAAATTGGTACTATGATGTGAACGATTTGATCCGCGAAAACCCCATTTGTCGTATTGGGTTGAGACGGCATAACAAAATATATAGGTAAACAAAGTGTTTATTATACCATATATAGTGATACATATTTTGCTTTTATCACGAACCAACGATTATCCGTAGACGGTCACGGAATTTGTAGTAAATTCGATTTCGGGTTTTTTTTCTCCAATATAATATTATTAGTATGACAGAATTGTTTTGCTTTTTGTCTGTACAATTTTTAAACTATTCACTTTTTTTATATACAAGTATAAAAGTTTTTAAACAATTCTAACGTTTCAGATATCAATATTGAACGTTGAGAATAATAATTGGGTCTTAATAATGAATTATTTATGAGCAATTAAAAGTTTGGAGTTTTGGACGAGCGGAACGGAAAACTAAAACTCTGTAGCGGTGTATCGCGGTGTACACTCTATGATAGCATACGAATACTCATCTCAATTCTCAGAAGATTGTTCGTCTTCCGAGTATAGTTTTATAAATAATGATTGACGGTCAAAAAAAAAAATGTATCAAAAAGTAAAATAAGTAAAAAAAAAAAATCCCGAAATCCAGTTGGCTTATTATATTATGTTTGTAGACTGCAAATCAAGATAAAAAAAAATCTATCGCTGTGTAACGGGCCGTGTAATATTTGATCGTACACTAACTATTATTGTCTGAAGTTCGATGTAAATATTACAATGTATAATATAACAATATAGTATAGCTGCAGTAAATAATTATAATTTTGATTTTTTTTGTGTTTGATATTGTGAGAAATGAGAATAATGATCGAGTGGTTGGTTGCCAACCACTATATAATATTAGTTTCGTCATAAAAAATATTATTTGTATTAAAAAATTTAAAAAAAAAACATAAAAAACGATTGCATCGTTCGACATCCGCGCCGATATCCGTCTGTGTGCATAACAGCCGCCGACCCGTAACCTGCGCGACTGCACTGCGGGCTGTCTCTGGCGCGGTCACAAGAGTGAAAATAACAATACAAATAACATTATTATGAAGTAATACAGGTCCACCAGTGTACAATGTTATTATTATTATTATTTGTTATTGTTAGAAACCACCGCCGCCGCCGCTGGACACCATCGCGGTTGACACACATTGTTGTTAAACCGTACCTTAAACCCACACCCGCGACGTCGGCGGTGGCGCAAACAACTTTTTTGTCCACTGTATATATTATATCCTCGCCAAAGCTCACGACACGGTGGATTTTGCATAATAAGTAGATTACACCACCACGGTGTATTATAATTATTGGCGATAAATTCAGAGTAAGTGTTGCACCGAAGATCTACGCTTGACCCATCCAGACTACATATTAATATATTATAATTAATAATATTATAAAATGTGATTGTATTGAACACAGCTCGTTATTCAAAAATTATAAAGTGTAAATTTGTTAATGTTTACTATACGAAAAAAAAAACAGTAATTCAACATCTGTGTATCGACCTTATTGACGTCACCCTCATAAGTCATCACTTATATAAATTGTCGGTAAACCCTGAACTTTCTACTTAATATATCAAATATTTAAATTTGAAGCAGTATCCATACTGTTCTTAGTGGTAAGCACTTGCACGTTAACTTACATTTTTGTTTTATTTCAATGAATTACCATTAAAACGATTGTACTCACCCAGTAGTTTTAAATTTTAAGTAGATAGTATGTGCAATGTGAAAAATAGTACCTTTAAACAATTAACAGAGTAACGTGACAAAATACATTTTAAAAGGTTCACTGCGTTGTCTGCAGTTTTAACACGGCGCGTGCCACGGACATCACGATGTAATAATAATATAACGCTATATAATAATTAGAGCGCTGATTTTAATGCTCTATAAAATATGACAAATGCCATTTCAAAACTGTGTTTAATAACGCAATAGAAAAATAACGAAATGCTGAAAAATAGATTCAAAATAAAAGTTTTATATTCTTGCTCTTAACACAGACTATACCCGTCATGTGTTACGATGGAAATGTTATGTTAAGTAAGGAGTGAACCGTATAAATAGATATGTAAGAATAATTGAAAAATTTCCGGAAACGTGAAAAAATCATACAAAAGTAGTTTGAGTTTGTCTTGCTGCAGTTTAAAACGTGTAGCGCAGTGCAACGAGTTTATGTAGGGATTCAAATATATATTCAATAGTTTGGGTTGTAAGTTGTAACGGTGATCACAACCCAAGGTAAGATATATTATAATATTATTCGACAATGTATTACATACTACCACACCGTAGGTAGGTATATTATAATATTATACGTCACTGTATTACTCCGTTTTCGGCGTTTACGACTCGCGCGGGATTGATACATACGGCCCCCGTAGCAGCAACAGATCACATAACTCCGCTGTCGATCCGGGTAAATGCGCTAGACAAACTAACCTTTGGTTTTGGCGGCGTAACACTCGAGTGACCGCCGGGAGGATATTCGGTATTTATCCGCGGCGGCAGCGGTCTAAGGTTGGCTAGGTATTTGGGTTGTAAATTACGACAGCGTTCGGCTCTATGCAGTCGACAATCCTTCGCGACAAATATATATATATATATATTTATATGTATATATATAAATATTTGATGTATATATATATATATACATAGATAATTGTGCGTGTGTAGGTAACGGGCCGGGGCCGCTCTCGTTAAGTCCAAGCGACGACTGCGTGCACTGATATATATCATAATATTATACAATGGCAATAATGATAATAATAATAATCGCATTGTGTAATCGCATAATCATTACATCCGCCGCTGTCACGTAGTCTGACGTCGACGGTAATAATATTTTAAGCGTTCGTCGGGATTGCTATATTATAATATTATAATTATTTTGATTTGACAGTATAAAAGCTATATAGTATGATACATATACATATTATAATGTATTTTTCGTGTGTGATTTTTACATCAGTTTCCGAGGACAGTGCCAGGGACGGAACACGGTTCTGCCGTTTTGTAATCGAGAGTTGTAATAAGCCAAACGAAGTATAAGAAACTAATTTCAAAAAATTTTTTTAGAAAAAAAATTTAAAAATATTGCACGCTAACCGTGGATATCCGTTTTGCACAGTATCCACAATCCTACAATACAGTTTAATATTATTATGAACGCGCATGTATTTTTTATTATATGTATTATATACGATATACAATAACCGCAACGAGCATAATGATCTTGCGCGGCTGCAAACGTAAATTACATGTATAATATTCCATAGCTTTAAAAGTATAATAATAATGGTAATGGATTTTACATGGTGTGTCAAAACTGCAGTTGGCCCGGTACATGCGTATATTTTTAATGTATATAGACATATCGATAATAATTTATATAGACATGGGCATTATATATATATATATATAAATGGATATTATATATTATTTTTCGATTATTTCTCAGACACAATAATGACGCGTGTATATATACCATATACTTCAATAACCGGCGACCAAACAATTATCGCACAATAATTCGTCGGACACTACACCAATTCCATTGCGAAATCGGTAGCGCACGGCAATTTCAAAGAATGCCTGTGTGTACCTACCTCTATATTAATATGTCCACTGCAGTCCGATTACATTATTTGGATCAAGGTGAACGGTCGTCGTCGTGATCGCTCACCAGGGCTCCCCTCCCTCGAGAAACCTTACCCCCCGTCCGTTATTACGGACCTAAAATATAATAATATTTTGCACACACTTCCACGCGGGGACTTCCTGCATCGAGAGTTGCGACATTTTCGGACACGGCGACGTAGAACGAACGGTTTTTTTTTTAAATTGTATCTACCTATGCTCTTGCAGCGATTTCATAACGCGCCCGCTACCGACGCCGTTCGCTTTTTTACATAAGCCCGAAATTATAATGATAATAATAATGCAATATATAATATATATTTGTGCGTAATACGGTGTGCGACTCAATGCGGATGACCGCGAATGACGCCGATCAACCGTTAAAACTACGACGCGACGGTGATTATGTACGATCCGCATTTTATTTTGTACATAGAAATATATAGGTAGGTAGGTATAGGTACCTATAATGCATAAAATGAACTATTTGCTTTTTTTCTACTCGTTTGTTTTTTTGTTCGAGGAAACGACGTTCGCGCGTGTAGTAAATTCGAACGATATACTAATATAATGTGTTCACCTAAAACCTTCGTTTATATTATTATTATTATCATTACAATTCCGTTTTATACTTTCCCCTCGGTGCGCGACGGTGGCTTAAACGCGCATTAAAGCAACAACAACTGCAGTTCGGTGGAGATAATTAAATTTGTGTCCGATCCGATTTCGATATACCTACCGAACACGAACGTATACACAATATGCGAATTTCCCGATAAGACGTTTTCACCGGCCGTTTTCGTGTGTTTGAAGTAAACCTATATATATGCTACGTGTGTGTATATATATATATGGCATAATATGCAAATGTTATAATTGTCGTACGCGTGTATAATACGAGTCACGTGAAATTCGACCCACCGACAAAAGATCCGAGTGCCAGTTTTGATGGTCACTATTATCAATGCTATATTCTGGTCCGGAAAATTCTGTTGCCGACTACGTCGTAGCTCGAAGTGGCGAACCCTGCAGAGACTCGCCAGCGAATCGTCCCAGAACCAGTTTTTTCCGCGTTTTACCGCGGTGATGAATAATCACAGTAGGTAAAACAGCGAAGTCCTTAAATGTTTCAAACTGAAAACGAACCAACGGCTGGCGACCACGCCGAATTGTGTACATATAGGTTCATTATAATAATACAACAATATTGTTATATATTATATCGTCGAGAGATTAGACTTAAACGTGCGTAACTGAAATTAATGACAAACTGCAGCGGCGATGGTTCCACACGCGGTGGCGACGTTTTCAGTTGTCATTATTCTTTTTTTATTGAGCGGCACTCGTGGCATTATCGTTTTTAGTAGTCGTTACGAAATATTATTATTTATTATTTTTTTACCAAATACAAATATGATTTCTCCGCTTTGTCCGACCACAATGACCGTTGATACATTTTCTCCCACACTGTATATTTCTCCCGTACACATTATTATTTCCTTGTTCGCCCACCATGTTTACTTTCTTCCGAATGGTTTTGTCGACGCGTATAACAGTCTATAGGTACCTAATACCTATATATATTGGCACACACACCGGACGCCGGAGTAAGTTATTTAATATTTTCGATGTTTATCTTATGGTATTATTACTATCACTGGTCATTAATGTGTTGTATACTAACAGCAAAAACAATTATCCATCACCCGACGTGGTTTTCCGTACTTTTGCTAAAATTTTAAGGATTACGATGGTTTGAACTTAGTGAATTTATAGCTCCACTATTACATATTGGATCAACAATATGTTCGGAGTATGGTTTACCGATTTTACGCCATCTTGACATCCCTTCAAAATTCAAATAACGTTTATCACTGTGTCTCGATGATTTTCGAAATCCCTATACAGGTTCAATACGCGTATTTATTCACTAAGAGCCAAAAAACGATTCTCGTAAAACGTCAAAACATAATTTATCAGCACAGATCCCGCGTATATACCTCGGCAGGCTGATTAGGTCCTACATATAAATGTCATTATAATATTATACGACATGTACGTTTCCGAGGGCCCGGAGGTTGCAGGAAAAAGTCGTGTGCAAGATGAGCGACCGCGTTGCTTGTCGGGCGGCGCTTACGTATATATACCGTGTACACGTGTAAATTCACTTTCATATTTCACGTACGGGGAAAAAAAACATTGCGCGCGCCTTTCTATAATATACGTTCGAAACAACAACTTTTGCGCCACACAGTCGTTACGTAAAACTCGTCTGAAAACTAGTATAATATGTACGTCGTATAATATTATATTGCGATCGGTTTCGATTTCGCTCGAAATCCGTACAGACCATATCACAAACATAATAGTATATAGGTAGTATATACCAAATGGTAAATACCTACTAAACACCAATATTATATATTGATAATAACGTGACGACACCATAATACACGGAGATCTCTACGAGTAAAAACATATTTTCGGATCGCGTCGATATAAAATGTGTGCGGGTACTTACTCGTTTGACTGTGGCCGCGGTGAGATGGGAACGAAATCCGAAACGACAGGAACCGTCGTCCTCTCCTATAGTTGTTGCCGCGAAAAACTAAACACAGGACGCGTTGTTCGGCAAACGAAAGAGAGTTTCGGCGAGGGTGAAAGACGATTTTCTTTTTTTTTTTTTAAAAAAAAAGACTTTGGCGCCTTGGCGCACGCGCGCGACGGTCGTCTGTGCTACGTCCGCGGTCGGAGATCCAAAACGACCAAACGAAAAAATTTCAAAATGTCAAAAATAAAATTCACGATCGGCGACGCGATATATGGCCGTTGTACGCACCGTGCGGACCGCTTTCACTGGTCCTCGGACACTATATTACAATATTCGCGCGTAGACTTGGACTAGGACGCTCTAGTGTTTGAATCTGCGCGAAATAAAAAAAATATCTAATTATTATTACTGTCGACCGCGGTTGTGTTGTATATACTTTTATAGTCGGGCATTCGACGAGCACTACTCGTCGTCAACTCGCGATGACTACTGACCGTGCCGCCGGTTCAATGATATATCGATGTGGAGGTCCCCCGGGCGTCGCGCTCGTCCGTGTCGTGTTCACTCGACGACCCTACTGCTATGTACAGCCGACGCCGCCGCGGTTGCTGCCGCTCCGGCTGCTGTTGTTGCCCCGTCCGCGCGCGGCGTGCTCGCGTGGTCATCGGTCTCTCCCACTCTCCTCTCTCCCTCACTCTCACACGCTCCGTCTCCGTCTCCGTCACTCGCACGCTGCCCCCCCCCCGGCTCACTCACCGCCACTCCTACTCTCGGCCGACTCCCACCGCGGAAAGCGCCTTATTGTATTACGCGTGTGTGCGGTATTATAATATTATATAGGTATATACCTACCTAGCTGCAGTGTAAGTCGCGCGCGGCTCTCGACGAATTCGCAATTTTTCCGCGATCCATCGAATCCGATAGATCGACGACGACGATACGTCTTATCGGTTATCCGATCGCGACCGTGGGGTTTTTTATGGGTAGGTACCACCTATATGATGCGCGTTACGAGCGCGGCTCGAAATTTTTCGTCTGCGAACACCGCGTATCCATCGCATCATATTATATCCGCTGACGGTTTAACGACTCATCCCTCCTCTAATTGTACTCGAATTTATGTGCGAGTGTGGACCGGCGTCTGCAGACGACTCGTTTGATGATTTTCGGTTTTGCAAATTTCAAGTTTGGATTATTTCCCAATCTTTTATATTTAGCCGGTGCGTGCACGACGCACGTACCTACGCGCTGAAGACCGATCGAAACATATTATTGAAAGAGAATTTTTTCAGAATTCAACTAAAATATATTATATTATTGTATTGTTGTTTTCGAGTTTAAAACAAGTAAATTCTGCAATGCGTTGTATACCTTTATACAGAAGATTAAAAAAAAAATTGTTTATTTTAATTGGACGTGTACCAATAATAAGTGCGTGTTGTTCTGCAGCACTCAACTATAGTGTATAATTAAAATAATAAAAACGTGGTAGGTGCATAATCTGAAGGGGGAAAAAACTTTAGATGTAACGTTTTCTCCAATAATACTTTTTGTATGAGATTGTTGTTACCTCGAAACAAAACGAGTATAATATGCGCTGCACAAAGTATCACACGTCAACCTTACGTGAAATACTAATCACACGGTTAATTCTAATTATACTCTTTTTATCTAGCAGTGTTTTGTGTTGCGAAAAATTACTGTAATTATCAAACATAATAATAAAAAAAATTTAAGTATCCGAAGAATGCCTTACGCTGCATTATAATCACGGTCGATGTATTTTGGTATTTATCATTGTTATAAGTCACTGCAGGTTAAAGCAGTTCATCTACATGGCTACATAACACGATACTAATTATTGTCGAAATGTGGTAAATACGAAATAGTAAATGTCCGCAGAGAGACTGCGAAGATTTAAAACGAAAAATAATTATTCAAACACGTGTAGGTAGGTATGTTATAAATTATTATAATGTGTAGAATGAATACGAATTAAAAAAAACGTTTTGAAATCCCTTTTGTTTCGATTATATTTAATGGATTATCAAATTAATTAAATGGATAATTTAATGAGACAGCATAAATTATGTAAATATAATAATTGCCGTGTGTAATAGGTTTAGTAGTACCTGTCTATAATAGGTAGATAAAAACGAAATAAATTATAGTCATAATATTGATTATTTAAAATCGTCTATTCAATGAACGGAAACATAATACAACTATTACATACGTGTCACTTTTATAGTTCTATAAGAAGCTTATGTAATAATAATATTATGCGAGTGCCTAATAATAATAATTTATTCTTTGAATTAAATTCGAAAGCAAAAAGGTGATAGTTTGTCGATTAAATTTATTGAATATTTATAAATGCAGCTGTTTCACGATAATTGTTCCCATATACATAGGTATGAAATATTATATTATTTAAGACGAGCTGTATGAACTAAAAACCAAGATCTTGGTAGTTTCCGGGTGTTTTATTTTGCTGAAAATATTGAGAAACTCATTCTTTTTATGAAAAAAAAAATAATAATAAACAAAAATGCATTAAAAAGCTTAAAACAAAATAGCACAGCAACGGGTATAATGATTTCAGTTGATCTGACCTAACATTATATGTATACGAATATCGTAAGTATACAATAACAATAATATAATCAGAGTTCGCGCATAGTGTTCTTACTTCCTACCTTAAATTCGTAGGTCTGCACGTGGAGCGAAGGCGTTGAAATTTTTTTCCGAGAAGATAGTCTGCCACATCGTAGTGACATATAATTATGTTTATATGAAGAAGTGTTTCTGGCGGTTTCGCGACTATATTAATTGTATCTATATTCAGAAGAATTCTGAGTCTCAGCTGTCAACTACTGCAGTCGACGCTTTCGCTATAATAATATTATTATATACAGTCTGAAACATGTCATAGAATTAGGTTTTTAATACTCAGCAAGGACGCGTAAAACTCGACTTTGGGGGTTAAAAAGTAAAAACATACATACCTTATATACAATATGTGTCGTCGTATACAGCCGTGGGTACCTGTGTGTTTAAAAGGTTGACCGCCACGGGGTTTTTTTTTTGAAGTATTACTTAAAATCGATTTTGAGAATCTATTCGGGTTCTCAAAAATATTACTAGGATTGACAATTAAGACGGGGTCTCGCTGAAATCGATTTTCAGCGAAAGCTCGTTTAGAGTCACAATAATCAGTATTTTCTAGTCGGATTTAAAATGTACAGTGTTGCCACTTTCTGATGGTATAACAAGCTTGCAGATATCATTATTAGTTGTTTTTTTTTTATCAATTTTTATTTAAATCGTCAAAACTGTTTCCAAGTAAACCTATGAAAAATCCCCGTGGCGTACGGGAGTAAACTAGTGAGAGCCCAAAAAGGGGCTCAAGGTGGTCAACCTGTTAATTCGGGGATTCAGCTCTTAACACACTTTCGGCGAGCACTCCTCCGTTTGACGGTGGAGAACGATTGATCATACAGTCGTCGGCATTCGGTCATCTCCACCTTCGCGTGAAACGAATAAACGATATAATATTATTTGGTGCTGTTTAGATGAAACCCGGCCTCACTGCCGTGCCGACCGCCATCGTCGTTTGACAACATGAGCAAAACTCAAGTGATGTACTCGTAGGTACTCTGCAACGTCGAAGGTCAAACGCAACGTACTCGCACAAGGTGAGTAGTTGTAGGCAATATTTTCGAGTATTTCACTTGAGTTATACTAATATTGTATTACACGTGTCACAGAAATGACCTGTTTCGAATAATATTGTTGACAATTGACATAATTATTGTAACGCCCATTGTTGACACTATGAAAACATAATATCAAAAAGGGCAACGATATGCCATTGAGTTTTTTTCGCATTGTTCACTATCCGTTCGTGTAATGACCTCTGTTATAATTTGTGGACTTGTTGCGTTTATGGCATCCAAATAGAATTACAAAGATATGTGTATATTATAATATTATACCTATACATATCATTTTTATTGATCTAAATAACATCGGCGTCTAAAGCCAAAATTAAATAATTACCTATATTTACATTTTTTCACGATAAGTATACCCACCTACCAACGTTTAACTTAAATTAATTTCTACAATTTACCTAGTTGAAGTCAATAAAATTTTTATTTGATTGGATGCCCGGTTGTAATTTGTCTCCTATAACTGTTGTGGTATGTGTTTATTTCATATTTTTGATATTCTATACTAAGGTCGTACCTATGTTTAACGGTATAATCCACTGCACACGATTCACATAATATGAGTGGGTGGTTTGAAAATTCATCTACTAAATGTCAATAATGTTATATTTAAATCATATTTATATAAGAAGAGACACAATTTTAATATTTATTTAGACGGGATTTCACAGTTTCAATAAATTATGAGTAACTATATAATATATTATTATATATCTATTTGTACCTACTTTATAGAATCAATCTCTATGTATTAAAACAAATTATCAATAATTCAATTTATTATTATTATTACCTACCTGTGGCATAATGAACTTAATGCGCATTCACAGCTACTTCGTGTGTCATGTCGACCAAATCACATTGTGACTTAACTTTTTTGGTGTACCTACCGTTCAATAACCAAGTTGCAACCGAGTTCACCAAGAATTGACAACAGCTCAACTTAGAAACCAATATGATTACCAGTTGTAACTTGTTACCACATATAGTTACCACGCCCTCGCACGACACGACACACGACGTATCTGTGAATCCGGCCTTAATGTTTTCGGTCTTGAAGGGACAAAACGGTGGCCGTCACGTCGATTGTTTTCTCCGCGTCCACCACGCCATACATCCTCAAGGATTCATTTGAGGCCATCAGTACGTACCTACGTGCCATCAGTGGCCGATGATCAACGGAGAACGTTATAATAATAAAAAAAAAATCATGCATCACCGTTCACCGTTGCTCAAGCGTCCGACATGATGTATAAAAACAAATGATATTAGAACAAGATGTGGAGTGCTGAACACGGTAACTGCAGTTATCGCGCGCGCTGCGTACGAAGGAAACCAAGCGTCTTTCGTGGGACCTGCGCACAGTAAGTGATAAAACGTTGCGCTGCTTATATCAGTTATCGTCCATCGTACGCACCCTGACGACATAATATTTTGCAGGCGGCACAGCAGCATCGTTTGAAATCGACGTTCAGTACCGGATCAGTACGCCGTCCAACCATAGATAATATAAGAATGGATAGGACATAAGAACTTATCACATGAAACTTTAGTGATACTATTTTTAAGGTTATATGGGGCAAATATTGATATGATAATTGATAAATAATAATAAATATTTTAAATATTTAACAAAGTTTAGAGTAATTTTCCAGGCACAAGTGGCACAACAATCAAAATACAAACTGATAAATATCTAAATATAACTGACTATCATGTTATCATTATTATTTAATAAAATAGTTTTGCACATAACCTTAAAAAGCCCCATATCGTCTTTCTCTCTTTACGTTCTCTCTTCCCCAAAAAAGCACATGGCCCCATATGGAACTGGTATATGCATGTCCTATCCATTCTTATATTATCTATGCGTCCAACATTTTGTTTGATTGTACAATACTCGGCGATATCGACAACAGCTGATGTCACGTAAATGTCCGTTCGCCCACCACGATTTAAGATGGTATCTGCTTAAATCTCGTGTCTCTCACGGTTGTCTGTTAGGCTTGTTAGTTTTAGTTTTTCACTCAGTTATCAATAAAACTGAAATATACAACGGATTTCCTAACTTTTAAAACCATAATAGTTTATAATGAGTTATACGCTCGTTCAAGTTTAAAATTAAGGCTGTTGACATTTTTAAGGGGTCGGACTTAGGCAATATTTTATAATTTATATCCATTGTGAGTGATGTGTGACTGATCATTAGTGTGCATGAGTTCCCCGAACGCTTTATGTAATTAAAGATAAACTACGGCTAAGATTCTTCGAAATCCGTAACGCACATGTCACTATATTTTTAGATCAAAAAAGATTTGATATGACCAGAAGAAAACCGGAACTAAAATTCACCCAGTATCAAAGCCCGATTTTAATTTTGAAAACATATTTGTTTCTAAGTTTTGTAGGAAACGGATTTTCGATTTGTTGTATTGTTTAATTTATACCTAGTACCAAATTAATTTTTCTTTTATTTTATTTCCTTTACTTTAGTGTCACAAAAAAAAAAAAAATCTAAAATCCGTTTCCTACATAATCTAGAAAAGAAAATAAGGATTTCAAATGTTATTTTCAAAATTAAAATTGACTTCTGGAAGTATATTTTTTCTCTTCCACTTATTGGTCTAAATGCACGAAAAACGAGCAGCTTTCAACAGTAACTAGTAACTAAGTAACTATTGTAAATCAAAATATATGCCAAAACTTTTTAGATCGTTATAAATAATGATAATTGATAGGAAAAGTGATATCCACAATCATTATAATATCTGTACAGTGCTGTAGAGCAAATTGAATGCATTATTCTACGTTTTAGTAACTTACCCATTGCTCATAAATCATAATAATATCGTAATTTTACGACTACGTAACATATTATGTTAACGTTAATAGAATGTCACTCACTCGACGGGCCGTTTTCACTGGGAATATAATAATTATATACAAATGTACAGCTGTATTGGAGACACCTATATAGATTGAAAATAAACCACGACTATAAATTGTACGAAAAAATATAAATAACAATAATAATAATAATAACAAGCTCCTAGCTGTCCCGCCCATCGTTGGCCGTCCCAAAGTTTTTTATAAATATATATGTAAAAAAAAAATGTAGATATAGGCCATATTTTTTAGATAACTCTATTATATAATACCTATGGTAAGTATATAGTAATATAATATGTGTTCAACGGAGTTTAATGGTGCAATATTTTATTGAAAACGGTCCAGTAGTTGTTGAGTCTATTAACTTCGAATAAACCCAACGTGGCTTAAAATATATGATATAAAAATTATTATAAGTATCCGATAAATTTATTATAATATCATGTTGACTGTGGAAACCATTAATATAGGAAAAAAGTATTAATTTCTACTAATTTGTTAATAATATAACTATAGACTAGCTGAAAATTATGGCTTCACCCGTGTGCAGTTTGTTTTTGTGGAAAATCCTGTACAGGATAATATACGCTAATAGGTGTACCTATCGGTTTGAGTGTATCTCAGTTATTACCTACCTCAGTTCACTGATAAAGCGGTGTCAGTGTACCTAACTTTGTGAAAAAATTCGGCCTAGATTGACAATCGCAAGTCGTGGGTTAGAATTAGCACTTGGTATATTTTTTAATGTGGTTTAAATTAATTACTCTCGAAACTTTTCTGATATATCAAAAAACAACCTGTGAGATTGTCTTCAAATTCAATCGAGTAGTTTTCGAGTGTATAAGCTACATACATACATTTGGTTTTAAGATATAGTATCTTTATTCGAGGTCTTATCAAAATGTAATAATCATACCCAATGCATATACATTACCGCATCGCCTCGTCGACAATAAGCCATTTCTGGGGGAAAAAATAGTTGAAAAACCTAACTAGAAATCTTATTCAAAAGGATTTTGTATTCAATATTTTTAGATACAAAATATAATAATGAGTATTTAAATATATTTTAACAAGTATGCCAACTATAATATCTAAGATTGAGATTTCGTTGCTCTTTATATTGTTTTCCAAATCTAGTATCTAACTCGATGCTCGTTTTATCATGTATTTTTGAACCAGAGTAAGAAATTTTATTTTGCATTTTGTTGAACATTTTTTTTACAGCATTTTAGGATTTCAGAGGCAATTTTAAGATTTGTATATGCTTTTACATGATTTTATTACATTTAATAAATTATAACTATCTACAGGTAAATAAATGTGATATATGATTTATATCGAAATTATTAAAAATAAAAATAAATTTAGTTCATTTTTTTTAGTGCATTATTCATAATTTTTATTAGGGCATTAAAACCCAAAATCGAATAATATCATATACTCGTGACAACAGTCGGATACTCGAATAGACATTTGAAAAAAGGTTAAAGTTTTAGAAACGTTTTGACTCCGAAACCTAGGCGTGCAGGATTAGCGTGTAAGACAAAGTATGAATTTTTCTGAAATTTCGTTTGAGGGAAGGGGCACTTGATGACACATGTGCATTGACGCATTTAATAATTACCGAAGAAAGTTAATTTTTTCAATTTGTAATAAAAAAAAAGTGTTGCCGGGTTACGCAAATAATTATATGGCTTATATAGGAAGTTATGTCTAACATATTAGTTTAATATTTCGTCTTACATCGGTTATGTAGCGTTGAATTCGGAATGCAAAATTAAAACATCTGGATAAAATGTAGGTACAAGCAGTGAATAAATAAATTATAAAAAATTTTAGTACGACATGGATTGCCTCGCGAATTTTAAAATCTATATTAATATTATCGTTAAATTATAATATATATTATATTGTATTCAATTTTCTTAAATCACGGACATCGTAATATTGTTATCGTAATTTTTTTAAACATGATCCATGTCTGCGGGATTTGGGTAAATTTACGGGACAGTCGAAATATCTCGATCGGCACTCGATGAGGAACTCTATAGGAACTCGATAAATTATTATATGGGTCAAAATAAATGTAAAAACCGACGTGTCTCGATGAACAAGCGTTGCGGTTGTTACAAACTTGACAAACAGCATAATATACATTATACTATATATATTATAATATAGGTAGGTACAGTAAAAAAAATCACAAGAATATATTATTATCTACTACTTTCATCTACAAAATAGTGCGAAAATAACGTACACGAAATCGCGTACGCCTATACTACAATATATATAATAATAATATTTGTCGATTGTGGTCGACCGATCTTATTATGTGAGCGTTACATATTATTATTATTATGATTATGTTCGATTTTATTGTCGAACCCATATTATAACGACGTCGTCGTCGTCGTAATATTAACGGAATTATTATTATATAACACTCGCTAAATAGTTACAAGCTATTTTCGATCGGCATTGTGGATAATACACCACTAACACCTAAATAATATATAACGCAGAGTACGATCACGCGCTAATTTTCGAGAAATTCGGGTCGCTGCAACTACAACAACCTATATAATGTTATGCTTATGCATAATATATTATTACTATAATAGTGCAGCTGTCAGCTGGCCGCGTATTTCATAACTATTTAATTTTTTTTTCCCCAGCCCGGGGCACAATTTAATAGGTATGACGCGTAATTATTATATTATTTATAGGCCAGCTACTTTATCTGCTCACAGGAACTCCAGTATCGCGATAGTTCGTTGATAGCTTCGAGTGCGCCTCTCGGCCACTGATATAGCTATAGCCTCTCGCTGCTGTTCCCTTAGAAATTGGCGGGTCTTTTAAATTGTCCAAGAAGACAATTGTTTGTAGTTTTAAAAACTTTATATAGGTATATGATCTTTTCAGTCATTCCGTGACCAGCATGCTTTCAGTCAGTGTACGCTATTTTGGCATTTTGGAAACCAATGCCAAACCAAAATTACTATTCAAATTTAAAAATAATATCAATTTTTGTTTTTTTTTTGTCAATAATTTAAATTATTAAGCGTGAAAGATTTAATCAATTTGAAAAGTGCATATTATATACATAAGTATACAAAATTACAAACAAACGTTACCTATATATAGAGAGAGTTGTGAAATGAAATCTATAAGATTATTTATACCATATTATTCGCAAAAAAAAAAATTGTCTCAGAAAACGTATTATCATTTAATGTAAAACGGTACTAATAATATTAATATTTGAAGAAGGTTTCTTGTAAAATATTTGAAATAAAATATTAATGGAATATTTTCGAAACGTTGAGTATTAAATATTATACATTAATCTACTATCAAACATTTTCAGAATATTTGGTCTCATATATTTGATATCGAATATAATATTGTAAAAATAGACTACAGTATGTCACTATAAAAACTAAAAGCCTTTTAAAAGCACTTTTTTCGTATTTTTCTATCCGTTTCGTCTTTTCATTTACCGTTTATGCTTGATAAACTGCACTCAAATATGCACATTAGAAGACATATAATTTATATTGAAATAATCTAAATCAAATATTTTATTTTGTACCTATTACTTAACCTAATTTCCACAATATTTTAAAAATATAATTTTTTCCTGTGGGTATATCCATGACGTATACAGGTATCAATTTATTTTACAGCTTGCAGCCAGTGACTACTGCGATCGAATAATAACGAAAAATGATTTGCTATCTATCTTCGGCGAAAATCCTGCCGCGTCTATGTCGGACACGTTTACTCGAATGATATGAAGTTGTCGGTGGAATTGGTTGAGGGATGTTCTCGTACATCGGTTTTGTCCGTGTCGATTTTCCGATCGCGCGACCGTCTCACAGAGAACAATATTTTGATTCATACAAAATAATTATCATATATAATATCTTCCGATCGGAAGAAATCGCGATCGACCGCACACATAAATATTATATGTGTTTTTTTTTCATGATTATTACAACAGTTAAAAGTACATGCAGATAATAATATATAGAAGAACATATTAATATAATCATATATTATATTACACAGCTGACATCATAAATATTACACTCACGGTTTATAATTTTATTGGTTGCGGATTCCGCAAAGAAAATCAACTATTCCACGGTGGCTCTTCGCGAGTACATGTATAATAATAATAATATACAATGTAGCTATTCTTCAATGTCATGTTTGCGTCTTATATAATAATAAATTGATAAGTGAATGTGGTTTGGCATATATGTAATATATATATACTATATTATGTTGCAGGTGGGGTTTGGGTCTATGCCGATCGCAGAAAAGGATATAAATAGTCGTAATTATAAGATGTACATTGTACACGATCGTTCGCTATAATATGTGGACAGTGCAGTCCCTGACAATAATATTATCTCGGGACTTTGTTATTTGTGGTGTGTGTGTGGGGGTGGGGGGGGGGGGGGTCAGTCAATAACTCGTATATTGATGTAATAGGTTTCTAAACTACTATAATATTGTATACTGTATATAGTATTTTAGAACCATATATTATACATAAATCTAAACGTTTATTTTATACGAATAGACATCGTACGACGTCGGAGGATTGGATCTCAGTCGGGGGCGTATTTAAGGGAGGGTCGGACATGTATGTAACAATACATATTATAATTATAATATATACGATTTATTATTATTTTGATTATTGTTTTACTACCATCGGAGTTATATTTATTTTGTAATTTGTAGTGAACTTGGTTGTAACTAATTTATATTCTGTTGTAGTGTCCCCTTCCACACCATTCGGTATTCCAAAATACGCCCATGATCTCGATTAAATATGGCCGTATTGAAATCGTTTCGATCGTAGCTATATAAATATTTTATACGCCAGTCGACATTTATCTAAAGGAGGGTTCCCACGGCGCGTGGCTCGGCGAGCCACGAGTAAAATTCGCTGGCTTGGTAAACTACACGCGCCGTGGGAACGCTCTTGCGCGTCTAGGCGCGGTATAGCTCGGCCATGCTCGCGTCTATCCGAAAATTGTCGGTCCGATGTGTCCGCGCCAAAGTAAACGAGCCGCGCATTTAGACAGCGTTCCCACAGGCGTGCGGTTCGGAGAGCCATTGATAGTTGTACCTATACGTTTTTTGGTGTTTTATTTTGCAATTTGGTGTTTTTTATTTTTTAATCAATATTAATATTTACTATGACGGAATGGTCAAATGATGAGGTAATAGAGTTTTTGCAAGGAGTTTTTGAAGGATATCCACAAATTTGGTCCATACCATTTAGCCAGATGGATATGGCTAAGGCCATATATTCTTTAAAGCTATACATATTTAAAGATCAATTTAAATTAAATAGCAAAGAAGAAAAGGCGTTAAAAGATATTTGTTGTTTTATAGTTAAATGTTACGTTCAGGCTTGGTTTTCGTCACCCAATGCAATTGAAGCTCCACTTAATGATATATTATTTTTAAAAAAATTAGAAGAATATAAATTGTACAAATAAAGAATTTCAGACGTAGCTATAAAGAGCAAAAACAACTTGTTTTACAGGTAATATATTTTACTATTTTCAAAATAAATTAAACTTAAAAATGTTATTATATTTTCTATTCTGTTCAAGACTACCGGAAAAAATACCCGCAAAGTGACAGACATACGCTAAAGAAACCATTTTAAGTGTCATTAATTAATTATACCTACAATTTGATGAAAAAAATTCATATTGGTAATTCTATTTTTATGTTGTAAAAATTACATGAAAATCAAGTAAATAAAACCAAAACGTATATTACAGAATCTTAAGACTTTTTTAGTCGTAATGTTTTTTTATATTATTTAATTCTGTATAATTGTTACTCAACATATTTTGTCATATATCCAACCGTACGTTGTACATATTTAAAAACAAAAAAAAATCCAATTTCGTTAAATATATACAATATTTTGTAAATTAATGAGTTTTCTTAAAAATAAATGGAATTACGAGAATTTATGTAATATGCTTTTTTATATACAATGTTAAAATCTATCATTTAGTTCTTTACATATTTTCACTAAATACTATACATTCTGAGTTAAATAAAAAAAACAAAAAACTACCCTCTTTTTCCATATTTCAACCCTAATGCGGCACCAGAAGGGGTTGAGTGAGATCTTCCAAATTTTACCCAAATGACTTATTCATATAACTTAGCAAATTAGGGGGGTACTGTATTAAAAAAATCACATTGAAAAAATAAGGACCACCCTTATTTGTAGGTACTAAATATTGTTTTATACATAGAAGATATTAATTTTTTTTTATTAAAATGCTTATAATACATTCTGTATTATTATTTATTAATTTTAAATATTATTAAGAAAAAAAGTGTTTATTATTCTAATAAAAGATATGTTTTAAAATATAAATACTTTACCATGATTTCATTTTTCAACTCCTGATTTAACGCCTTACAAACATCTTGAATACACCTGGAGACAGTTCGACTCGAACAAGTATGATAAGCTCTTAAAGCTATCTCCTGTGGCTAAGAACCTTAAGGTAACAGCTAGCCTTTCCTGGACCGAAATACACTTTCTCATATTTGTATCAGTTTTACATATGGTTGGACCAATTTTTTGAATAAGATATTCAAAGTCTGTGGCAGACATTCTACAGAAGTTTTGAAACTTGTTAGATGGTCCTCGTTTTAAATCTTCTAACAGATCCGTTGCATTGTACCTATATTGTAGTTGTAGTATAATATATTATTAATAATGTTAAGTACAACTATAGTATAATATTATTTTATTTTTTAATTTAGTATTTTCTGTCAAAAACTTGTTAACTATAAAAAAACTAGCTTGTAATAAATTATAAACTGTTATGCTCTTGTATGTACTTACATTTAAAGTTAAAACTGTTAAAAAAAGGTAGTCAGTAAAAACTAAATATAAGCAAATTAAACTAAAATTAAATTTAAAAAACCTAAAATTAAATATTAATTTACATAAGCATACTTACCTAGCACGGCTTTTGTAAACTTCATGCATCCAATACCTTCTTTCCTTGCAGGATTTCGTTTTTCTTTTTCAACTAATTTTTCTTTTAAATAATCACCGCCTACAATTACAATATACCTAGTACCTACGCTGCTGCACAATCAGCAATTTGCGTGTTATCCAAAGAACGACTCATTTTGAACTGAGACTTTTGGCGTTTAAATAATTTTGTAGGAACTCTGATCGGCTCGGATAAGCTTGTGGCTCGCCAAGTCACGCGCCGTGGGAATGCTGTTGACATTGTAGGCTCGTGATTGTAGGCTCGTGGTCCTTATTTTTTCAATGTGATTTTTTTAATACAGTACCCCCCTAATTTGCTAAGTTATATGAATAAGTCATTTGGGTAAAATTTGGAAGATCTCACTCAACCCCTTCTGGTGCCGCATTAGGGTTGAAATATGGAAAAAGAGGGTAGTTTTTTGTTTTTTTTATTTAACTCAGAATGTATAGTATTTAGTGAAAATATGTAAAGAACTAAATGATAGATTTTAACATTGTATATAAAAAAGCATATTACATAAATTCTCGTAATTCCATTTATTTTTAAGAAAACTCATTAATTTACAAAATATTGTATATATTTAACGAAATTGGATTTTTTTTGTTTTTAAATATGTACAACGTACGGTTGGATATATGACAAAATATGTTGAGTAACAATTATACAGAATTAAATAATATAAAAAAACATTACGACTAAAAAAGTCTTAAGATTCTGTAATATACGTTTTGGTTTTATTTACTTGATTTTCATGTAATTTTTACAACATAAAAATAGAATTACCAATATGAATTTTTTTCATCAAATTGTAGGTATAATTAATTAATGACACTTAAAATGGTTTCTTTAGCGTATGTCTGTCACTTTGCGGGTATTTTTTCCGGTAGTCTTGAACAGAATAGAAAATATAATAACATTTTTAAGTTTAATTTATTTTGAAAATAGTAAAATATATTACCTGTAAAACAAGTTGTTTTTGCTCTTTATAGCTACGTCTGAAATTCTTTATTTGTACAATTTATATTCTTCTAATTTTTTTAAAAATAATATATCATTAAGTGGAGCTTCAATTGCATTGGGTGACGAAAACCAAGCCTGAACGTAACATTTAACTATAAAACAACAAATATCTTTTAACGCCTTTTCTTCTTTGCTATTTAATTTAAATTGATCTTTAAATATGTATAGCTTTAAAGAATATATGGCCTTAGCCATATCCATCTGGCTAAATGGTATGGACCAAATTTGTGGATATCCTTCAAAAACTCCTTGCAAAAACTCTATTACCTCATCATTTGACCATTCCGTCATAGTAAATATTAATATTGATTAAAAAATAAAAAACACCAAATTGCAAAATAAAACACCAAAAAACGTATAGGTACAACTATCAATGGCTCTCCGAACCGCACGCCTGTGGGAACGCTGTCTAAATGCGCGGCTCGTTTACTTTGGCGCGGACACATCGGACCGACAATTTTCGGATAGACGCGAGCATGGCCGAGCTATACCGCGCCTAGACGCGCAAGAGCGTTCCCACGGCGCGTGTAGTTTACCAAGCCAGCGAATTTTACTCGTGGCTCGCCGAGCCACGCGCCGTGGGAACCCTCCTTTTACATTTCGCTGTCCCGATGCGAGGGCGAGATATTACGTATATTAAACACACGTAGGTACAAATCCATTAATGAGTTTTATTTTTGTTGATGTTTTATTAATTATTGTTGACTAGCGTATTTGTCGGAAATCCATGCACATGGGTAATGTGAGAATACTATTACGGGTTAATACTATTTAACAGATAATTCATTATCGTTTAACAATGATATTATGCAAAATATAAATACATACACCCGTTTTGCGTTCCTTTACGACGGCAAAGCGCAGAAAGAGATGATTATAGATTATAAAGACCAGTATAGGTACGTACAAATACGTCTAACAGACACACTCTGGAGAAACGAAACCTGCGTTATCAATATTATAATATATGAGTATATTATTATGACGCATTGTGATTAATTATTGTGATATTACGACCCTTGCATTGCGGAGTATATATAGGTGCTTGTTGTTATTATTTTTTACAACAGACTTGCGAAATATCTAGGCTTTTTCAGATGCTGGCTATGGATAAAGTCACGTTGGAGACGATAATATAGACATTTACAAAACTGTTCTTATATGCACACCGTGCACAGTCAATTACTAAATTATACACAGCTACCTATAGGAAGGCATATTATAAATTAACAGCTATGCAATTAATGCGGTGGAATTTTAAACACAAAACTATTGCAAAAATAATGGTTACGGCTGCAATGAATAACTCCTATGGATAGTGTGAATAGTGTAGTTATGTAAGAGTTACATTTTAGTCATATATCAAAGCGAAGAAACGATTAGGCCGTCGTGAGTGAAACAATATTCATACGACATATTATTATTATCTACACTGACTGGTTCGCTAAATCCAGCTGGCACATCATCATCGCATCTATAATATGTTGTAAAACGATTTATCACTGAATCATTAATTGCCAATTCCCCCGGAGTGTGTCATTCGAAATAAACAAATCACTAAATTTCACTAACGCTGTCGCTGCCCGTTGCGATCTCAGTTTTTAAAATGTATAATAATATGCTTTGAATAGTTTATACAGTACCATAATATTGAGAAGCTACACAAATATATTATACATTTTAGGTTTGGCAATAATTCTAGTTTTTCGCAATAATATAAACAACGATGAATTAATTATAGTTTGAACGATTTGATGAATAATTATTTAAATAATACATTTATATTGAAAATTCTACAAATGCATATGGGGGACGATACAAAAAAACAATTTGTATTATAATATCATAGCCCATAGGTATTCTATAGATACAGTGTAAGTATTACTCAACACTTTATTGTATTTTAGTTGGAAATTAAATACATTGTAAACTTTTTTTTGTTGAAAAATTAGGTTTGTAGTTTATACGGTTATGATATTATTTTACATGCACAACCGTAAATCATAAAAATAAACGCAACAAAGAAAATTACTGTGAATGTTAAATTACATTATCTTATCTTTCCACCTCGATGTTATAAAACGTTATGATAACCGATTTCCACAAGAACGTTAAAGAAAAGCATTTAATTAATTAAAACTTGTAAAGTGGATTTTTATGCATTAGTAGAATTTAAAGTATTAAATCGCAAATATAATAACACTATAACAGATTATGCTGGTTAAGTTATTACTGATTATAATATTTGAACAAACAAATATAATTTAATATACTTATTCTCACTTTCTATTCCTCTTCGCCACCTTCCCATTCACTTTTACTTACTAATACATCAATCCGTTATTTTTTTAACTTAACAAATAACCCTTTCATAATATAACATTATTATTTTTACACTATAGTTATAATATACTGGTCTCATCGTCATAATTTTAGTATTTCACAATATTATTATAATATTTCCTTTAGCTCAATTATTAAAAACATAATTAAAATATCATTACCTATTATACATCATATAGTTATTGTTTATTAGTATGATAATATTTAAATAATAATAATTTATTACAAACATAATATTATAGTATGTGTGTGTTGTCGATATTTAGTCTATAAAATATTTAATTTAGGTAAATTCACCTTTATGATTAAGTACCTAATATTATAAATATATTTTTAATGGTTTCACATTTTAACTACCTTATTAATAATTTTTATATTTTAGCTTTATCCCTGCATGGGAATATAGTTTATTTGTATTTTAATAGTCTGTTGTATTTGGTCGCGGATTAGTGATGGGTCCTGCGATTAAAGAATATTTTGTATTCGTCTAGCTTGCAGTGTACTTCAATTCATTAGTTTGATTATTATCAGCAAAACTCTGAAAGTATATTATATCTAAGTTTTTAGTTATGTTATAATAACACTTGTTCATTATCAAAACATAATTTCTATGTTACCAATTTTAGTTTTGCAGTAGGTTGTATGAATGTGTATGATGTAGATATATTATATATATATATTAATATAGTTTATGGCCGACAAACAAATTTAAATTAACACGAAACCGCTAAAAACATTTTGAATGTTAGTCATACTGTTTAATGTTATTAATCGTTTGAAAATAATTGAACCTATATTTTTATGTTGGAAGTACGGACACACTTGTTTCCAGATTTCGGTATAATATAATATATAGAAACTATACTAAACGCAGTTTTTAACGCACTCGTGACAAAAAATTAACGTTAGTATTTATATTCGTAAACGTATAGGTAAGTAGGTACTTATACCTAAACCTAACGGTGACTTAAGAGTAGAATATCATAACGAGTTTTGGTCGTTTTGTTCGTCTCTCTTGGAAATCTTCATTTCTAATGTAAATTGGTCAAGAAAATATTCTGTTGTACTATATATATACGTTATGTTCTACGAGGTCAATACCAATGAAATATAGTGCGTATTATTGTTAATTGCTTGTCAACAGTAATTTAATACTACACAAAATTTCACTTTTGCCATAATAATAATAATAATAATTATATACGTATTCCTATATAATACTTGTCGTTCCTAGACGGAGCGGTACTAATACGATAATACAAATACCTACATAGTATACCAGCAGTCGTATAATATCTTATATTATTATGCCATGTGCATTTGGCATTGGATTCTGATTTTTTTTCACCTATCCCCTGCGCAGACAATCTTCGTTGCCAATACGTCAAACCTCAACGGCTATACGCGTTTCGCTAAGTTTTTCTTCTTCTTCTTCTTCTTCTTCTTCTTCTTCTGCGCGTTTGCCGTATTTTAATTGCGAATCGTTATTATTAAAGCGCACATTTGCATAATCGTATATTATAATAATATAATATAACAGTCGCCGCTTAGGTACAAGCGTTCGTTTAAAATTTGGAACAGAATCAAAAAACATCTCAGCGACAAAATTACGGACCACGCGATGGTTTAGCATAACACTCATGATAGCCGCACATTATGTCCTATATTATTATAATATTATATTTGTACGGCGTGATATTATAATATAATATTATTATAAAATTGAGATGTTTTCGAGAATAGGTCGAACATTCGTCATTGTTGTCTGAAAACCAACACGATATTACATTTTTTATTTTCACCCAAGTCTTATATAATACCCACATCAAATTTTGGGCCCCTGTACTAAAATATGTTTTTGCGGGCCCTATCGGCAAAACAAATTAACACTGGGAGCGCTGTCGACGACTGCCGCACTGATGGTTAGGCGGGTTCCCTACGTGGGATACTATTATATCAACTTGTATGTATTTTTCCGATATTTCGTATACGTTTATTGCTTCAAGTATTTGAATTTATTTGATAATATTAGTAGAAATTGTACTTACCAACGTATACTACAGTTAGCCATCATTTTGTCGGACTGTATCACTGCGCATATAATATTATAATGAATTTATATTAACATCATCCATGTGTACTCGGTATTACTCGTTTATACCATCCTAACGAAAGTCCCATAAATCGTCGACCGCGAGTTATGGAATTCACACAATACAATAAGTATGTGGGTACAGCTAAACATTATTTACACAGTGCACATGTTTGTACACTTTTTTACAATAGCGCTTTATCGGTGCGTCAATATAATTTCGTGTACGGTTTTATTGGGTTTTTGAACTAAAAAACCAGTTGATAATTAATTTCCAACACTAATAAAACAATAATACAACGCGTGGATAAAATAACATTAATATAGGTATACAATAAACGACCTAGCCTCGTCCGGTAGCCTATTATAGACGCATACGAAAATATTTAATCACCTTTGATAAAAATCCGGTTTTACAGTTCACCGTGGTGAATATTTATATTTTTTCGCAAGCCACGCGATTACTATAAATGCTTCATTGTCTATAAAACTATTAAACGGTTTTTTTAGCAAAAAAATTTGTTTCCAAATAAAAAAAAAATCAAATAGGTATGCAGTTTGGAGATTACAACAATTTGCTCCGATAGCCGCGTACTAAATGCATAGCAATATAATATAATATCATATTATACATAAAGGTATGTGCCTGCAGTGACGTAATTGGAAACGTTCGCGTCATATATGGGTAAACCGTCGGCATTAGATTTGTATTCCAATTCCAAGTTTTTTATTATTATTATTATTATTATTATTATAAACATTTTATAAAAATTAGCTATTCAAATTAAAATATCCGAGTGATCGGATGGAGATGGATAATAATTTTCTTCTGCAGTGACCGCGTATATCCGACCTCCCGTGGCTACCATACCGCCAACCGTCTCGTATAATATAGTAAATCATTTACGCAACAATCGTACACAATAATAATAAAACAAATTAATTGTCAAACGTCAAAATTAATTAATTTTAATTTTAACCTTTGTTCAGCCGATGATTAAATTTGTTTTTTACATTATAAACTCAAAACGATCATACGATTTAATGACTTACCTAGGCAACTTCCTAGATGACTATAACAATATTTTATATTATTTGCATCTATTATTCTGACATTAATATTTGCACTATTCATAAAACGTAAGTACAATAATGTACCTTTCGCGTGTAATACATATACCTATGTGTATGCATAATGTGGAATATTATATAGGTATTATTACACGTGTATTTATGGCAACCATTATCTTTTCCATTAAGGTGACGTTTGACATTGAATATTGTTAAGCAAACATTATAAACTTAACCAAGTTCGTGATTGATGATGGAAAATAAAATTACTAGCTGAGTAATAACGATTTCACGTTAATACGTGACCTAGAATAATTGATTTCTAAATTCAATATTATTATTTTTTTTTTAAACATTATACCATATTTTAACTATACACGAAACGTTGATTTTCGAAAATTGTCGTAAATTTTACAATATTATTGGTATCAGACTTTGTTCTCTTGAGATTCTGGCTTTTTTTGTTAAGAAATTATATTCCAACCTCTTACAAACACAATATCATGATATTAAGTGGCGTATTTAGGTTTTTGTCATGGGGGGGATATGATTTTATTCAGTAGCCCCGATTTTAAAGCTAGAGGCCTTAAGTTAGGACTCCGAAAAATGTTGCATATTATATACAGCCTATGGGGCGGGGGGGATTGATCCCCCTCGTAAATATGCCACTGATGACATTATGTAAGTATAATTAGTATATGTATAGCATTGTATATTTGTATACACGTATATAACTGTATAAGTATCCGCACGATCTTACAAAAAATATTAAATTAGTTTATAGCTATTTCCTCCTAATCGTATATAGACTCTAGATTCGGTTAATTTAAATTAATTTCGGTTGATTTAAATTAATTTTGATTAATTTAACTCGATTAGCTCAAATACTCAATGACGGATGTAGTAAAAAAATAATACTGCCTGCACGGTCAGAGGCTAAATAATAATTTCGGCTGTTGTATTTTTAATTATCATACACTTCGAATATTATATACAAAATATATACTTACACATGTAACAAATATATGACACAATAAGACGACAAATTTAAAATAAAATTCGCAACTCGCTTGATTGTTGATTTGCATTGCGCCTCTGTGCCTATATGCGTATATTATATATTTATATTATATTATATTATAATACAATTCATATATAACCATTTACCTGCATAATATTATGTTATTTTTTCAATTCACTATTTTAATTAAAATATTTCGGAATAAAACCGAATTATTTGTGTTCATCACGATGAAGCTAGAGTATGTGATGGTCCTAAGTCATAACTAACAAAATAAACATTGAAACAAGTTTAAGAAAGTCACGCTCGAATAGAGACTGAAATCACAGCAACGATTGGTATTTACCGTAATAATGTTGTCATGTTGAGGTAAAAATGTCACAGCCAACATATCCGTAAGTAAGTAAAACAAGTATCGAAAGTATAATATTAATATGTATTATGTATAAATATTTAAAAATATTCCAACAACATAATATTATAATCGTTTTAAAGTATAAATTTCGCATAAAACATAATATACAATATAAAAATATATAAAATAAATAATTAAAAATATCGCATTATATTATAATATTTTAACAACTTATTATTTTTAAGTACAAAATATCACATAAAACCAATAAATAAAACTGTTGTATTAAAAAAAATATCGTATTATCGTCAATAATATTATAATAATTAAAAATTATCACATCATATTATAATATTTTAACAAAATAATATTATATCGTATCATTTCAAAGTACAAAATATCACATGCAATATATTATAAGATAAAACAAATGGTAAGTATATTAAAAAAATACCACATTATCGTCAAGAATTAAAAAAATTATAGACCAATAATATATTATAGTACTTAAATAAATACCTAATATTATATAGTTGCAATTGAAAACAATATGATATTCGGCGTTTGATCCATTTTTAAAAATCAATACATTTTTTTTCAATTAAATTTCAGAATCGAAGTATTTTTTTCGGTAGTATATAACCCGTTAGTATATTGTCTGATTTTGTAACTAATTAAGCTTTCTTCTTTTTTAAGTCGTTAATAAAAGCACAGATTATGATTGATGGATTATGATGAGAAATATTCAACACACTGTTAAAAAAATTTTACCAACCATCTCTATTGAATTTTGAAAAGTTCACATTTTATTTTATTGCGATATTTTTTTGTGACGTATTATTATGATATAGAACCTGATGGTAACGCTTATATGAGCCATATAGGTTGCAAGTACAATATTATTATAATAGTATTAAAAATCATATGCGCAGTGAATATGTTTAATAACATTAATGGCTATATTATGGCTGTGTCGAAAAAAAATATTAATCTTATTACTTACCGACAATATAGGTAATGTAATTATTTTAAAACATTCCTTATGAATTATGGACAAGTCACTGCGGTTATTTGTCATATAATGTCGCGGAAAAAATGTCGCAGCAAAAATATCGCGTATGCAGTATACCGAGTGTTAAAGGTCAACCACTCGAGTTGATAATCCGATAAAGGCACACACGAATACGTATATATTATATAATTAATATGTTCACAGGGAGGTTATTTTAATAGAAAACACTCATTATTTCAAAAAGTCCTAACCTTTTGACCTAACCTATAACATTTCGGAGTTTTGTTTTTCGAAAATATTTGCTACACCATAAATATGCATTCCTGACATTTTATACCGCGCCTTTGTTTCTTCAAATCCCTTATAGGTTTGTTAGTGAAATTTAATAGAAAAGTGCAACAAAAATGTCGAGGGTTACCCGCCTTGCATTTTCACACTTCTTATATAGCCAACACATTTAAATGTTTTTAAATAAAAACGATATTTTACTTCATGACGAATACGACTATAATTTGATTATGTGAATAAAAAATGTAATAGTTATTTGCGTCTAATTAATCAAAAGTTGTCGAAACGTCGACGAAGTGCCGCGTGTTTGCCGTTAAAATGAACACACTGCATTCATCGGTCATCACACGTGCCTGGCATATATTATTGAATATTCGATCGGCATGGATCATACATAATATATATATATGTATTGCGACATCTTATTAAATAATAATATTATTCGTGGTAAAATGCGAGTCCGATGACAGACGTCGACGTGCGTTCGTTTTAATATTATGCAGTAAGCATTAATGGAAACCTCGCTTTAGTGTTTAATATAGTAATATATATGTATACTATAGCAACGTACTATACGTATATAGTGGACAGCAGGTTACAATAATAATAATAATAATAATAACAGTAAAAATAATAATATTATTGTAATGACGGCCCATCCGGTCGGCGGTTTCGTAACAATTATTATTGTCCGGCACACGTAAAATTATAATAATATTAATAGCCGCTGCAGCCTGCAGTATAGCTATAATCTGTTATGTAGATGGTAGTATAGTGCTCTTCGTGTATTTCGTGTACAACCAGAACGTCTAAAAACCAAGGTTGGGCGAGTCATTGATTAATTTTTGATTCAGGTAAGTAGAAAAAAATATTCAACGTTAGGAAATATTACAATAGGTATTATAAATATAGTCAAATATATAGATAGTGTTTTTAAAGATCCACGACTCTATGAGAGTATCTTTGACATAGTCGTCGAAGGTGTCTATATAAATAGTAAAACTTATCTAGGGTACCTGCAGTATAGTTGTACCCGTTATTAAATTCTTTTTTTTTTTTTTCAAAAATTTTTATTAGAATCCTGGAAAACGCATTATATCGTGTGTATTAATTATTATATGATTTAGGTATCCCGAGTGCCGGACTCTCGTGTCGTCGTCGTCGATGCCAACTCGTGGGAGGGGGGGGGGGGTTAAGCGTTTACTCGAAATCCGATTATCCGAGTATCATCCGAGTATCATCCGAGTATCATCCAACGAGATATTTCAAATCGTATGTATAAAAAAAACCCACGAACGGACGCGCACAAACCTCCACGAAACGTGTTGGACGCGACGAAACCCAATCGACTCATTCGACCAGGTCCGACCCCTATATATTTTGATCGTCAATGCCCGCGAAATGGCTAGATATACTTAATGTGCATGAATATGGTTTTTTTCAAAACCGATATCAAAAAAAAAAAACCTATAGATCAGGATATTAATAATAAAATATTAATATTTAAGTATTATATTAATAAATATTATATAATAATCAATGTTTTCACTTTTCTAGGTAATATTTGTGTTATCGGGTATCGGTTTTATGGTGGTATCGGCTCATGTTTTTTTGTCAAAAATGTTGTTTTTATATTTTCATATATTATCGGGTATCGGTTTTATATCGGCAGCAGTACTTATAATATGTTTTATATAAACTTGTAATAAGGTTATATGACTTATGCCATACGAATGTGTTATATGCACATTCATATTTTATGTTTATTGCAATTAAACAAATACAGAGAGGGCTTTTTAAGTATCTAAATAGCAACATATTGGTATTACCTATTAAAATAAAAATCAATAAATGCAATTTATTATGTTAGCATTATTTATTTAATTTAATCATTATGATTATTGATTATATATAACTATCAGCATACCATTAGGCATTAGTTATTAGTATGAAATTAATATAAATAATTAAAAAGAAGGTAAGTGGATGTCGCTCTGCTGTACAGTAGGTTACAAGTGGGACAATGTATAATGGATTGTATTAAACTTGAATTCAATGATATATGATATCATAGTATAAGAAAAACGATTCTGAACGGAGACGGTTTGTCAGTCTAGATTTTTATATTGTTATTATTAATTATTATAGCCTGTTGGTTGAATTAATATTATAATATTATTATTATTTTTTATTCGTTACTATGGCGATAGACAAAGCGTTAGAAAATAAAATCCCATTTTTAGCGATTTTCGTAATTTGTCGGTAGTTTTTCCTGTGGTATTAAATAACTATTGAGAAAATCGAAAAATGACCTCTCTACAGTATCTTGATCCAATTTGCTAAAAAATAAGGTACTATATGCTGAAATCAAAGCACTCTTGCTGGTAAAAATTTTGTACATAAGATAAAAAAAAAAAAAAAACACCATTGTAAAACCACTAGCTTTCTCGCTCCGCTCAGAATCTAAAATTATTAGGATAGTATATTATAATATAGTATTTAATAAAATGCTCAATATGAAATGCATTTTCAGATTAGATTAAAATGTACAACATTAAATTATAGTGGGTGGGGGGGGGGCAAAATAAAATGTTGAGGGGTGGGGCACTTGCCCACCCTGGCCCCAGTGTAGCGCCGCCCCTGGTCGTAGCGTTTACTCGAAATCGTTTTCGCACACCCAAACGTCGTATTATCCGAGTATCATCCGGCGAGATATTATTTCAAGCCGTATGTATAAAAAAAAACGCACGAACGCACGCGCACAAACCTCCATGTGAAACCTGTTGGACGCGACGAAACCCAATACTCATTCGACCGGGTCCGACCCCTATATATTTTGATCGTCGTTGCCCGCGAAAAGGCTAGATTCGTAATGTGCATGAATATGTATATTATATTATTATTATACTCGTATTATACTGCAGTTAAAGTCGTAAAATCCTATTGGCCCGCGAAGAT
The DNA here is from genome assembly GCF_019925205.1 of Metopolophium dirhodum. Lineage (NCBI taxonomy): Eukaryota > Metazoa > Arthropoda > Insecta > Hemiptera > Aphididae > Metopolophium > Metopolophium dirhodum. The sequence goes on along the minus strand of NC_083566.1, from coordinate 1,150,071 downwards.
TATTATTATTATTATTATTAAATCGTACGCCGGTCTCGTACGATCGTTATCAACGCACACGTATCTACCTATATAATATATACGCTGCAGACTTCGCTTTGGCAAACGTTCAACCGGTCATTGGCTGTATACATTTATGTGTGTGTGTGTGAATTTGCGCGACACCGACTCAATGTCATGGAATTCTAATGGTAGTCGTGCGCTCGTGTATAATAGGCTGCAGTCGGTTGGTTTTATTATAATTTATACGTCGCAGCGGTGGTAAATAATATATAATATTATATAGGTATTATACTCCCATAATATTATAGGTACGCGCGAGACCCATCATCGACGACAGCAGTTTACGGTTTCAAAAATTCGTCTATTATGGAAGTACAGAGATATTATTATGTGCGCAATATGTTTTGAATACAAATTAAAACGGTTTTTCAAGTAATATTTTACTAAACTCATTGCCGTTTTAAAGTTCGACTAGTACCGTGACCTATTCATGAAAAAAAATTGAATTACAACGCGCACATAATTATTTTTTTATTTTTAATCTAATATATTACTTTAGATAGTTATATATTTTTAGTAACTAGTAACGTTACGGTAACTGTGATATAGGCAAAGGTGGGCGGCATTATAACTTGTAAATAAGTAAATAAAAATAACTTTTTTATTAACTAGTTAATCATTTTTGTTTTTAACTTTTTAACCGATTCAGTTAAAATTGTTATTGTTGTAACTTAACTCTTTACAGTTAATTATCATTGTCGTGCAGTTAGGTTAATTTTCTTTTTGTGTCATGCAGAACCAACTAGACAATACCGATTCGATCACTCTTTTTCGATTTTGGTAATTTTTTTTTCTAATTATATATTTATATTATAATAATCAAATTTTTTACACAGTGTAAAACGTCTTGATAAATTTTTGTGTAAATCAAAATACTAGGGCCGTTTATGACTTAAAAATATTGTAACTCGAAAAAAAAATGAGTTAAGTTAAGTGTATTTTCTATCTCAACTTTTAACTTGTCTAGTTAATTTTTTTTTTCATAACTTTTAACTTAACTGAAGGCAATTTCATTGAATTAACTTAACATGCCACAGTTAATTATTTTCATTAACTTACCCACCTTTGGTTATAAGTATACTTGTTTTTTTTCATATAGTAACGCAAAAGTTTAAACTATATAAATAATAATACATTCGTACATAGACATTTTCTTTTGCATCTTATACTTTTTAGTAACGTGGCTTATAATACGTGACTATTTTACTATTTTTATATTTTAAAAGTGACTCACCCAACAAACTGTATACAATATTATAATTGAGCCTACCTACGCACTTTTTCAACAGCCACGACACAATGTTATATTAACTTGCAGTATTATTAAGCATAGCTTTGAAAAGAAAATATAAAAACGATGATTGAGTAGAGCTGAAATTTGTCTACACATCTAATTGGTGATGCAGGGGTTGTATATTGTTTACACATAATATAATAGGTGTATATGTCATACGTCTGGTACCGTATGATGTATTGATGTTCGAGTTCAATAAAAAGGTCAAGGTAACGAAAATATTTAAAAAATATAATCAGATTTCGTGATAATAATTTGTTATTTTTAAAACCAAAACTGTTACTGATACTCGCCAACGAATACCGAATACTCAATTATACTCTATTACACATTATCTGCAGGGATATCAGTTGCTGTATAGTAACTCGATTATCGAGAGACTTAAACGAGCGATACAACTCTCATATTTTCTCAAAAATTTGTAGGTATAAGCTAAATTTCTAACCATACATTTATAATTTGTAAGTTAAGTCGTTTTCAATTTATCTACACAAGTTTAAATCACGTCTAAAATCTTTGAAACATGTGGGCATATGTCCATTCTGTAATTTCCATGTTTTTGACCGGGCATGCTAATATTTCGTATACAATATTTTGTGATTAATGTAACTCCGATCAGTTGGAAAAATGTGACGATATTTTGCAAATTAATTGAAAATTGGTTTTTATAATTTGCAAATCGATGTATATTTTTTTGCGTGAATCTTACAGTTTTTTTTTTTTTGAAATGGTCTTTATAGCGTATAATATTTTAATAATATTCTATAAAAACCAATTTGTTATCATTTATTATAATTTTTGTACACTTTTAAAATCGACGGTACAAATCCAATTTCACGGACATGGGCGCAATTCTTCAGGCTTCTGGATTAAATAAACTTTTTGATATTAAATGTATGGTGTTTACATAGTTAGGTACCTAGATGAAATACAAGCATTTATAAACACTTCGTAAAAAACTTAAAAATGCTCTTTTTTTACTGACATGATAAGTGAATAAAATGTGGTAAGATTTAGTAACTACCTACTTAACAACTTCTTGACATCTCTCAAGATATTAGGAGCCTCGCCAAGTACTAAGTATGCATAAAACAACTAACAATCATTTGTTTATGCTTATCCTTTAATTAAATGGCGTTTTTATTACAAGTTTTTAATTTGTGTTTGCATATACTAATAAAATGCACACGTCATCTAAGATGTCGGCTTATTGATTGCCTACAACTCCCCCAAAGCCTCAAGAACCATGGATTTTAGGTTCTAGGCTGCAGCAAGAAATCTCCGCACTGACTTGTAAATTGTGATTATTGACTTTTTATTATATATTTATATACCTATAGGCTATAGGTTATTTTTACCTATTTATTATTTATTATTTAAAAAATGTTTAGTGTCTCTGATAAATTTGAAAACGTTAGAAATGACAAAAGGTTGGATTTCAAAGAAATAATAGCCGTGATTTAAACTTTTGTGGATACATAGAATACCAATTTGTGATTATAAGTACTTACCAATTAGGTACTTAAGGTAATAATTATTGAGAAAACTTGAATTTAAAAGATATTTTCTCCACTGCAAGGAAAATCATAGAATCATAAAGATGTTTTTGCAGGTGGTCACTGTTAGGTCATAAATCATTTGCGCATCGTCTGTTTACCTATGCCAAAATATCGTGAATGCGCATCAACATGCTGAACAATTGAAGCGTATAAAAAATAATTTTTGATTGAAAATTCAATGATTGGCATAAATCGTATGTAATAAATAGATACAAATAATTAAAAATAAATTGCATTAATTGAATTTAATTGTAGAATCATTCATAATTATTAATTATATAAATGTACGTACATATATTAATAGCATACATAGATAATAAATAATATACGATTTTTAAGTTTAAAAATATAAAGATACGTAGATGTAGGCATGAGTTTTTGTTAAATACGCATTTAAAGTTCAATTTTCGACAAAATTCATCAACATCTCGAAAATATTCAAATCATTTTCTATTTCAAAATCTAACATTTTTTAACTACAACATTTATTAACTAACCTGTAGACTATGATGTTCATCTGCTGCAATTCACCAAAATTAACGTACAAACATTATAGTAATGTTACATTACTATATAGCTAGGTAGATAATACGTAGGAATGTAATATACTTATGTCGCTAAAATACAAGGGGATTTTGTCATTCATATATACTGCAGGGATACAATATTAGCTATTGTACAGCACGCTGTATTATACGATTTTAATTATATAGTTTCCATATAGGTTTTAATGTTGAAAATATTAATTTAATTTAATTTTGAAAAAAAGATTTTTTCCGCTCACTTTTATAATAATTTGATTTTACATCACAACAATCAATTACTGCAAATATAAAGTGGAAACAAACTACTTTAATACAAAACCGGACAAGGGTGCTATTTTGCTCCTTCGCAGCGTCGAATAGAAAAATACTATTTATTTTACGTATTAAATTAATTCACAATTAATATTACATTGTAGGTATACGACTGCTGTTCGTGTGTCATTCGCATGCGTATATATGTATATTGCGAATAAAAAGTTAATTGACCACTTTTGCGGCCATTATTCTTTCAGTGAAACACGTAAAAGCGGATTCGCGTTTATGTAAATTACCATTCGATTAGTGAGAAACTGGTAAAAGATGATGTTATTATTTACATTTGGACTAGGATGAATATTTTAAAAATGACAACGTAAAACAGGAATTACACGTTGAAGACGTTTAGTCGTTATATAATGTATTTTATTGCACTTGGTATTAAAATCAAATAATTAGAATATTTCCAGCATGCTTAGTCAACGTTATATTATAATACTAAATAATGACTACTAACTGTTCGCCATGATTGAATTAGTGGGTGGCAATGTATAGTCATATAGAAGGTAGGTATTTGTGTGTGTGTGTGTGTGTAGTAAGTATACGGGAAATACAAATTATTAAGAAACTTTATGAAATCAGCCATATAATATTGATAATTTACATATTTTATTAAAGAGATAATAAAGAAATAAGGAAGAGAATATTAAAATTATTATTTATTTATTAATACATGAATTGAATTGGTGAAGAAGGGTAGGAAACATACAACAATATAATAATATTATATAAAGCACGATTATGAAATATATATTATAAGTACTATGGGCCATGCTATGGCTGTATACAGGGACTTACCATTATTGACGATCACTCGTTCAACACGAATACACGTAAACAGCCGATTTTAATTTTATTTTTTGAAGTGTTGGCACACAAAAAATGTGGAAAATCAAAATCGAAGTGAACGAATACGGTGTATCCATAAGTGAAAATCACTCAGGTATAACTTACTGCACTATTCGATTCGTTAAAATAAATACATGCACCATACAGGTAATAAATACATGGGCCACAGGGGGCTTGAATTAAACTTAACGATAAGTCGATAAGCCACACAATATTTGACACGACCAGCTATTATACTGCGATATATAGTTATTACTATTAGGTACCTACTTTGAGCAAAAATGTGTTGTTTTCATGTGCTACAATAAAGATCTATTTTATTGCATGAAAATACGAATTTTTCATATAACTACAAATATATTATAATATCATAATAATGTAAAACAAATTGTTGTCGCGACTGCGTGTAAAGTTTAATTTTCGAACCATTATAGAAAATGACCTTTATCCGTCCAGTGGAAAGTATAGATACTTTTCCCGCCCGACGGATGAAAAAGTGGAAATCTTGCTACGGAGCAGTCGGATAAGACATTACTGTCCAATTCAGATAAACATACTTGAACGTTGAACGTATTTATACGTTTTGTCTGATACTTAAAATAGGCACTAGCTAGGTGGGTCACTCTCGTGTCGTTCTGTGAAAAAGTTTGGCGATTCTTGATACCTATAGATACCGAGAGAGTGGTCGGCAATTGGGGCATACAATTTTATCCAACTCCTTCGTTAAGCAAAAATATAAAATGTACCGACAATTGGACGAAATAACTTATGATATAACTTAAATAACAAATTATTGAATAAAATAAAAATAGGTACGTATTTATTATACACAGTCAACTATAAATTATAATAATTATATCAAGAATAAGCCAAAACAACTATTTTTTTTTAAATAATGAGATACAGATTTTGCCAAATGGTTTTTTCTCCTTAGGTTAAACGAATATGAGATAATTTATTAGGTACGCTCTTTGATAAGGCCCATACACGACGGATATTTTAAAAACATTTCATCATAGTATATGACTATAAACCTCGTAATACGCTCTTATATGTTCTCCAACGAGTAAAATTAATTAGGAAGTTCGTAAAAATTTAGTCAAATAGTATAGCTTAGTTACCGTACCACTTTTTGTAAAAAGGTTAATATTGTGGCCCAATCAATTATTCCCGGACGACCTAATATATCGTTATCACCGTGGGCGTGGAGGACGTAGGTACGTATCGTCGGGCAGATAACAGTTCGGCTATCAGATATCATTAAATAGACTTCACGGCGGCAGTGGTCGTCCGTTATGCGTATGCTAAAATATAATAATATTATGTAGGTATATAGTATATATTGCGAATGGTGTGCATTTATACAAAATAATATAATATTTTACTGTCGAGCATACTTACACCGCCATAAATATAATTATAATATATAATGCCGACTATAAATGCATGTCCGCTCAAGGCTATCGCAATACACCACTATAATATTATGATGGTGGAGGAGCGTTATCGTAATATTTATAAATTGTTGGCATTCCGTCAAAATTCACGTCTTTTATATTTTTTGTTCAATACACGTCCATTTTTTTTTTTATCAAGAATAAAAATTAATAAATAATATAAAATCGATGATTTCGCGTTTTCCCGTGTCCACGTTGTCGTCTCCCTTGTCGCTCCACCCTCCTCCACTATCATTCCCACCCGGTCCGCACAATTCATTCCGGAAATCTGTGCGCACACGGAGGAGAAGGTCGTCGTGATAAGGTGTACATAATCGATTGACAAATCGTCTCGATCGAGCCAAAATCTTGGGTCCCCTCGCGCGTGTGAACATAATGTATAATCATGTATATCAGCGTTGAAAATATGAAATAAACAGTCCCGCCGGTGGTTATGATACGAAATTATCCGACGTGGGAACAACGTCGCAGACAATAATATGTTATTCACATAAATCCACGTACACAATTTTATAGTCGAAACATTATGATGTACCGCGGGTGGAGGAGGGGGTAAGACAATTTTATTATAATATGAATCGGGAGGACAACACCGTAATCTGCAGTATTTCCATATAATATAATATATTATAAGAGACCTATATGATCCATATTAAGAGAATTATACATAAGTAATTATTACGTGTAATTACATATTTTACAGTACCCATAAATTAGGTGAATTATAATGTCGTGCTCCCTTTGATATGGATAATTATATAGTACCGGTCTGAAATGTAAATAATGTTAATATTTTGTTGTAATAATTGTTGATAGTAGGATTTTAGAAGTCGTTGTGAAGTGCTATGTTTCTAATGAACTATCAACCATAGTTATAGGGACATGGATCATTTTAGTATTTATATTGAGATAATAATTGTGTTTTTTATTAATATATAAATATATATTTTTTATGCAATATGCAATATGCAGTAGCAGTGTCTTTGAGGCAGCTCCCCATACTTCGTGTTTATATCTTACGTAACAATATTATTACTTTTTCAGGTGCTGTTGTTATTTCTAAATGTATATCCATGATCCATCAATGCTGATTCTTTCAATCAATCCTCGCTCACGGTAAACTCTTAGTACCTACCTAGGTTTTAGATATTTTGTGTGATGAGAATGATCTTTCGGACATAGGATGTACAACTATACGGGATGTCACGGGAACTGTTGCAAATAAATAATAATATTAAAAGGAGGTTTGAACAAAAACTAATTTAAAATGTTTCTGATGATGGTAATTTATTGTCTAGTTTTTCTTTCTATATTATAAGTTCCAATTATTTAGTTTTCCTTCTAATTCATTTTATGTATTTGATAAGTCGAATATGAAGATAAACCAGTGTCCAAAATCTAAATAAATAGATGTATATAGTAATTTAATTAGGTAATAAGTTTAGGTGATAGAACATTCATTTTTAAAGAAATTACAAATAAATAAACAAAAAACAATTATCTTTTAGTATTTCTTCTTGTTTGAATCTCTTCAATTTCTGAAATTGTCGGAACAAAATGACTGGATTGATTCACAATACACGCTACACGCCATTTGTCTCTCTCTCTCTTAAATACGTCTCTGTTTGTTTGGGTTATAGTTGTTTTTTTGTCATTACAATAGTTCAAAAATTCTCAAAATTACCTCCAAAAAAATGGTATCATTAAATAATTGAAATATATAATATAGTTACCTATACCTTAAGTTTAATAATAGGTAATTATTCACTCTAATACTATTAAGACTATCAAAACTAAAACCGAACTGCTAATGGTAAATGTTCTATGTTCTATAATACTAAGACATTAACAGTTGAATAAAATGTGGATTGGAGTCCTTATGCAATCCTCAATGCAACATGTAATTATATATTTACCACAGTCGTTTTTAGAAGATACAGCGACAGCAGTGCATCGACAATATTCCCTTACAAACTCGTAAGTCAAAGTGCATAATAATCTAAAACGTTAGTTCTCGCTTGTTACGGACAGTTTAACATTTCAAAAAGTAACTGCGACATTCGAATATGTTTAATTAGTGATCGGGCACATGCAGATACATACACGTAATATAATGTACCTATAACATAAAAATCCAAACACAGTCGCATTATGTGCCCATACATAGGGAATGTACAGTGAACTGTTATATGGTTAGGTACGCACGTATTAAAGTATTATCACAACAGTTGCCGCAAAGAATCTGCCAGATCGTCAGAAAGTTGGTTTTTTCATATTTCTGCATAATATATTCTTGAGTAGAGTGCGTAGTATATTATAGTACTATATACCGTATAATAAGTCCTATAATAATATTATGTCCTTTTTAAGTTTTAATGAACGTCGACGCCGCACTGAAATAATATCAATAATAATAATAATAATAATGAAGATGATAACAATAATCAGATAGGTATTAATGTATTATATAGCTGGTTTACGTCGATGACGTTAAGATATGATACTAAAATGATAATATTGTGATAAAATAAAATATAAATAATGTTTACGCGTGTGTTCTGCGCGTACGAAATAAAAAAGTACACATGGTGTCCCCTCCTGTAAAGTGTCAACGTTCATTAAACGTATAGAGTACATATATGGTATAATATGCATAAAGTTTTGCATTTTATGTTTTTTCGTCACTCGTTTTGTGGAGTGTGTTCAACCCATTTTTCTCACGCAACCGTCTTGTATGCACAGTGCCGTGCCGATCCACCGGCCGTCCATGCGCAGTTCGTGTCCTCTGCGACGGACAGGAACGCCATCAAGTCGAATCGTCGTCGTCTGCACAGTCCACGGTCCATCACCGCCTTGATCGTCTTCGCAGGTGGCCCTGCTGATGGTTTTATAATAAGTTATTTTTTTTTGGCCAACGGTTATTTTTTCATCATCTTCGTCTTCTTCTTCTTCCCGAGAAAAACACGAAACGCGTCACACAAACAGGTTAGACCCTTGGCTCGCTTGTTCGGTGCTGCCGCAGAGGTTTAAGGTCAACTCGTTCTCTCCAGCCCCCCCCCCCTCCCCCTACTCACATATCGGCCAGCGATAGCGCAGCAACCGTCTCTGCCGCCGCTTCCCCACTTGCACGAGTTATTGACCTTTGGCGCGCGCGGTGCAGTGAGTCATCCCCGAAAAACACGGTCGAGCGGAAAACCTTCGAGAGAATCGCGGATGAATGGGTTTGTCACACACACACAAATACATTATTTTATTGTGGAGGTAGGTGCCTATATAACATTTTATGTAGAAGAGGTGATGCTTATACTACGGCTGGTACATATATTATACGCGTACACACGCGTTACGTGTGTGTGAATGTGTATGTGTGTGTGTGCGTGTGTAGCGTACGTGGAATGTCGGAACGGATATCGGGACGACTAGAAGTCTGTAAAAGCCACTTGGACCAGTTCCAATTGCAGGGGCCTCACCTGTTGAGAGCGCGGACACAATAAACACGTTCATAAATAAAATCGGCGAAATATATGTATATGCATACTATGCGAACCATGTGAACGGACGACGGATGGTGGGGAAAAAAAGAGAAGCCACTCGGCGCGCAAATACACATTATATACAACGCATACATATATATATATATATAGGTTCGTAAAGAAAAAAAATCGTACTTGTCCGAGGACCCGACCGAAGCAGTCTATACTACCGACCGACACGTACATATACACAAACACACACATAAGTCTTATGGTAATGCGCGTGCGTCCGGGGTGCACGGTCGAATGGTCAAAAGATACACACGCACACACACACAGTCTCTTTCTCTAATGAGAGATATACCGCCGTGGCCTCCCCTCGCCCGATTAGACATACCCTCCTCGCGGTAGTGGTTATATTATTATATGTTACCGCGGCGGAATGTCGTCGTCTCTCGTCGTTCATATAGGTATAACGCATTATATTATATACATACAGACTTCGATCTATTCGCTCTGGCCGAGAGAGAAATTAAAGGGAACGCGCGTACTACGTGTACAGGTAGGTATAGGTAGGTACTTGCGCATAATTTTTTTCCTTTTACCTGCCACCGACACACAATGAGGGTAAATCGCCGGCCGGGTGTCGTTTACCCCGCGGGGTCATCGACACGATCACGAACGTAAATGCAGATAGATCGCCGACGATCGCGTGTGGTGCACAATATGTATAATAATGTGTACCTGCGCAGAGAAATATCCGCAGCCGGTGTGTGCTTGGTCGGTATAGAGGTGACTTCGACGAATGAACCGTAAGCGCGGCGGAAACCCGTCGACCTATTTGGCTTGATACTTTGGACGCGCGCAAAACGCTTCTCACCGCGTATATGCAGCTGCTGCTGGTCGTGCATGTATATACAGGGTGAACCAGCAGACGGGAAAACGAGTGAAACGAAAACACACCTTCTCGAGCAGGCTAAACGGTGTATTAAGTTTATCCTATAAGCATATATTATTATTGTCATTGTGTTCGACGTGATGCCTATATGTATACGACTTGCACAGTTGCACCGGAGTTTGCCGGATAACGCGGGATCGCCGACGACTTATAATAACAATAATATTATACGACATGGCCGCGCCGAATCGATTCATTAAGACAGGGGTCGGCAATTAATTTATGTGGAGGGCCAGATATTTAAAAAAAAAAATTTCGAGGGCCAAAAAAATCTTAAACCTAGTTTTATCATTAATGTATTTATTTTTGTATTAAAAACACATTTTAAGACAAAGTATTTAATATTTAATTATTTATAAAGTAATACATTATTACTGCGGCACGTTCAACAACAACACAGATAATGATAAACCGTTATTATTGTCTCAGCGCCTCATAAAATCGATTTCAATATTAGTTTAATTTTTGTTATGAAGGGTGGGGGGGGGGGAGTGATGCATAGGATATATAGGAAAATTAAGAAAATTTTTAGCGGTCCATTTTTTTCCTTCCGCGGGCCGGACATGGCCCGCGGGCCGCCTATTGCCGAACCCTGCATTAAGACGACGGGATCCGCGACGGTGCTACAAATTACAATTTAAAATAATATTACGATCTATTACAGTCGAGAGCCGAAATAAATACCACGAGGTAGAGCAGACATCGCCGAATATATATTATTATCCATTGATGCGACTGTGCGGATAGGTATACCCACTGTTCTTATAGTTTATAATAACAACACGAAGGCATGCGGCGTCGTGGTCAAAACTGTGTCAATGTTAAAAATATGGAATAGATATCGTTCGTTTTTCGAAATCGATTTATTTTAATTTTTCTTTATGTTCGAGTCACGAAACGTATCGATATAGTTGAAAATACAATTTCGGTTTTGTCTTAAACGAATCCGTCGAACTTACAGTTTCTGTAGGTACACAATCTTAATATATCATACCTACGCCATACATTATATTAAAATAATAATTATGATAGATAAGATAATATTATGACCTACAATTTTATGCACGTATTTTGTTAGTAAATTAGCAATAAATAGTGAAGTCGGTCTTTACACCACTTTTTCCAAATTGCACTGGAAAATATGTGAGATGTAAACCTCATTATTTGTAAGTAATTATAAGTTGATTTTCGGAATTTGGAAGTTTATTGATTCAATGATAAGGCAAAAACTAACTGTGGGGTTACCTTACACTAACCTCTTTACTTTGTGACAAAGTCTTTGTCCAAATTACTCCGAACAACCAACTTACTCGTACAATAATTATTTACAAATTTAGCTGTGTTACTGTAAACATTTGTTCGGGTAATTTGGAAAAAGTGGGTGGGATGCCTGCTAGTGTGAGGTTGGCCTCTCGTTTAAGTTAATTTCGGTCATAGCTCTCCACTTACAAATTCAAAAAATCAACTTTCAATTTTTTTGCAATTAACAATTTATTGGTTTCGGTAAAATTTGGAAAAAAATTGGCACGGGGGACTAATTTCACCCATTTAAAATATTGTAATACATAATAGTATACCGCAACGCACCTACATAGTTATAATATAGTATAGTTTAGACTAATCCGACTAAATACGTTTCGTTCTTTCAAAGTAAAATTGTGTTACAGGCTGACCTATCCCGACAACAACGTAACGTTGTAACGACACCGTAAGGTACTGATCGAATTGGAACGGTAATATTTCATATGAAAGTTATTGCGGGACACGGATTTGTCGGGAAAGACACCGAAATGAACATGAATAATATCGTTGTGTGATATCCTCGAACACGTGGCCGCGATATTGCAGATCGCGATAACCGTCACGGATGACAAATCGACTGTATTCAGTGTCCTGTGCTCACCCTGAATCGGGCCAGTGCAATGACTCGAAACCGACACAATACATACACATTCCTCTGCGGTTTTTTTTCCACCACGACAAGAAGCTTATATATTATAATGTTTAGCGACAAACCGCAAGATTCGCTCGAAGTGTCGTAATAACATTATGCGCTCTGGCCCGTCACTGTCAGCCCGTGCCCTTAATTGTTACGTCGCCATTGGACTTTGGCGCGGGGTGTCGATGTACGACTGTATTGCCTATAATATTATAGACTTACGTACTACGTACACGATAAATGGCGACACCGAGGTCGAACACACATAATTATGTGATATGTGATTTGTATTAGGTTGCACACGCAGTTTCAAGTGCTTATGTGTTTGCACATTTTTTTTTTTCACGTGCAGTGTTGGCCTGACACTTGGACAACCGCTGCACCATAATGACCAAACGGAATGGACGTTCGAGCCGAGGACCGGTTTTCGTATAAAGTCGCGACCTGCAGAATGACGGTGGTCGTGGCGGGACCGCTGCAGTGAAAAATCGCCGGTAATCCATGTACAGATATTTGATTTTAAGGATAGGCATACGTTCCTGAAATATATTGTATAAACGAGCGGACTAGGAATTTTTTCAAATATATTAGGAAATATTCCAAGGAATCGAATCTATAGGGACCTATATTTACCAATTTCCGGCCATGATTAAGTCCAATTTATGCGTATATAGACGACACAAACGTGTGAAACACGTCTTTGTGTTCTCGATACGCGTTGACACGTCATTCCGCGTATGCCACAAGTTTTGTTTTATTGTTACAATTATATATGCGAGAGCGATAAATCGACTAAAATCGATCAAAAATTTGAGGCCGGAACGCGTTCCCGAAGACATCAATCATGATATAGATATAATATACGATATACCTATGTACAGATAAGCTCATATTATATTATATAAATTTATAATAATAGCGTATCATGATATCCAATAACTGACGACGACCTATTTACAATTTTATTATTTAGGGCCCTTATAATATTGCTTGGACATATAGTTACATATTATAGGTAATTATAAAATATAAATGTGAAGGTTAAACCTAATGCGTTTACATAGAAAACTCGAATATTTCGGCACGGATAATATATTATACTATAATATAATATATATGTTACATTATGGCGTTGACGTGCAATGATTATATTTCGGTTGAATGCTGCAAATAGTCGTTGGGTTATTAATAACGACCGGCAAACGGCGGATATTTCGTCATTATACGTGTAATTCGAAAAAATCGCCTTGGCCGTGTGCATGTAATAAGATCACGCTCGTACCTACCTGTTGCCGCGCGCGTTGGATTCGCGTATTGCTCAATCGACCGCGATTTTCGTTCGAAACGAAATAAGAAATCGATTCAGTTTCATAATTTTACCGCGCCGATAAGTTGGCTGATGCGCGCGTGTTACATATGCGAGCTGCCGATATCGATTTTCACCAAATCGAATTTTTCCCACACTGCGAGTACAACATGCGATGACTATGACGAGGGGTTGTGGCGACTTGTGCAGGCCGGTGTTGTTAGTGGGCGGCCAACGTTTGCTTCACGCATATATACCTATTATTATACAGAAACTAATGTTATATTATAGTGCTTATATAGCTGAAACTTATAATAATAATAATAATTATTATTATTATAATAACGACCTATCGCCGAACGGGATGATGAAAAAATAGCGTTTTTACGACACCGTTAAATGGTTGTGCAGGTTATGATATATTACTGGTTAATACGCGTACCCGGTAATACCTGCAATTATATAATATAATACATTAGCACACGCGTAGGTATATAATATTATAATATTCGTCCGAATACATATGAACACGCGTGGCTTCTGTCAATGTCCATCTCATATATTGTACTGCTTTTCGAGTGCTATATGGTCAGGTTAAGATGACTTATCTCTGCAAATCGTTACATTCATAACCTGCAATAATTGCGTGTTATCGTTTTGCGGGTTTTGATCATCATCACGCGAAACCCCACTAGACATGCAAGTTCGCAAACTTACACAACGCGCGTGCAACTAAAATCCAACCTGATACCTATTTAATAATATGTATAGGCATGCGTGTTTGTAACCAGTCACGTGATGGTTATAACTACAAAATTAAGTTATAAATGGGTAGGTACTAGCCCGGGTGATCGGCGAGATGTCCATGTTATATATTTTGTTTATGTAGGTATTCAAATTTATTGGCTATATAATATAATACGCTTAATATTATGATAAAACTATAAAATAAACATTTTTAATTGCCCATGGTAGTGAAAATATCACTCGCCACTAGTTTGTAACACTTTACATTTATATTATTGTCTTTTGCTGTAGCCCAGCCCAGTCTGTATATAACTGCAAAACAGATATATATTTTATACGCATGTATATATGTTTAATCCGTGACAACAGTTTGCTCACTATACAATTATTTCTCCGACTATAAAAAATAAAAAATTGTAAGTCGTAAATAAATTGACTGGTTATAACCAGTTGATGCACGAGCGCATGCCCATATAGTTTTTACATGCACAAACTATACAGGTGATTCGCATCCCCTTTATCATTTTATACTGCATTTATTTAATTTCTGTTTTTTTTTTTTTTTTTAATTCTTAAGTATAAGTACTTGTAAGGACCATATTCTGAGAATGATGACCACCCATTTACTACTGTAAACGGTTAGGGAGGAAATATTTTTGAAAATGTCGATTTATCAATTATTTCAAAATTAGAATGAGTAGTTTCTGAATGATTTTAATGCGCACATCAAAAGTATGCTCCTTCTAACTACTAAGGTTAGGTCTTAAATGTATATATAAAAAAAAAAAACGCTGATAAAATATAAAATATAATATAACATACTGGCTGTCCCGCCAGGCGTTGCCCGTGCCAAAGATTTGTATTTTACTTCGTTGCCCGTTAAATGTACCAACTTATCTACATGACTCTAACTTTGTTCAATTCGTTATTTAATATTCGGTGTATGATGTTCTAAACTCATCTTAACTTTTCCGTTGCCCGAAATAAAAATTCTGATTCGCAGCAGTATATTATCGGGTAGGCATTATATTATATTATCGCGGACCCCTTGCTGTTTATACGTAAGTGTATGATTTAACTCTAAAGTATCAAAGTTATACCAAGTATGTCGTTTTTACTAAATTCCACCTACGGTTCCACCCAATTAATACAAAATCCTAACCTAACCTAACCGTACTAAAATCCAATAAATTAAAAAAAAACAAATCTAACCCTTTTTAAATTAGCCTACCTTCTTCCCAGAGGTCTAATCTACATACAAACATTTTATTAATGTATAGATGTTTATGTTTATTTTAAACTGGTTGCTACCAGTTACTCCTCCCAAACAGTATAACAACCAAATCAACAACTACGTTAACAGGACAAATTTTCTGTTATGACACCTCTTTGGAGTATTCCCAAATGTACCAAATTACTACTGATGTCTGGTTCTACTAGACTAATGCTGGGTTGCATAAACAATTTATTAAATTTAACGGTTCACTAAAAATTTAATGGACCAATCACGGGCCACTAAATCTTGTTTAAGGGACCATTAGCTCACTATTGATTCATTTAATGTTTTGTGCAATCCGGCATAAGCTTGTACATAATCCATGGTATATTGATGTTATTTATAAACATTTTTAATTTTATATATTATATTATACATATATACAAAATAAATAATTTTACTCATAAAATCGATACATACATGCCGAAATGTTTTCATAAAAATTGAAATATTTCAAAATTTCACAATTAGTTTTTCAAAGACTATTGCCAGGTTGCATACGGTCACCTGCAAACATTTAATGAATCAATAACGAGCTAATGGTCCCTTGCACATGATTAAGTGGCCCATTAAATTTTAGTGAACCATTAAATTAATCAATTTTTATGCAACTCCGCATAAATGTACTTAGTATAATAGTAGTTATGATATAAGAATTGTTTGACGACTTCACCAGTCACCGAGTTAGTGCAAGCCACCGTCATCGTCTTCTGTATACTATAAGAGCATATAATGTTAAGCAACGTTGGCGCCTGCAGGAGGCGACGTACCACGTGCCTACGTAATGTCATTTAAACGATTTGTCAATCGATTCCGAAACAATGCGATTATAATGAAATAACGTAATCAATCGTTTTGTTTGAGTACATACACTTGGCTGTATGTTGACTCGTCATGTTAGCGTAATACAACCACGATGAATGCACGAAACACTCGGAGATCAGAAGGCGCCGGTGACCAAATTCATGTTAGTATTTTCGTATTTTTCCATATAGTTTTAATTCGAACGCCCATTTTCAACATAAACATGTTTTTGGGCTGGATACACAGATGTTTCTGACCGATTTTTCGTAGGGTTTTAGTTGTTGTCGTTACTTATTAACGAAATCGTATTTATGATTCATAGATTTTCCTTGTGGAGGGAATTTTTCAAATAGCGTACTATGGTTGTTTTCAAGAGTATATAGTCTGTTATTTTCTACAGAATCTTACCACCTCTAGAAATTATTAATAAAAATGAATAATATTGTTAAGTGTACGGATGGAAGATAAAAAATACAATATATAGTTTAATAACAATAAATTATATTCTAGGCCCAAAACGTTTAAGTTTATGCCACTGCAGCTCGTCCCGCTAGACACCCCCATAAGATAGTAGGTACCATTATACTACCATTGGTTATAAATACTAGTATTTATAAACCTACAATCAATGATATAGTACACATCATTATACCATAACATAATATAACAATATATTTATATATATGTATATGGGTAGCTGTTGAATGTCTACTTTTATGTTTCTCTGTTGGATGAGCCCGTAGGAGACGTCAAGTTGTGACGTGTCTTGTATAATGTGATAATTGATAATATTATAATAGGTACTATATACAGTCCAAAACAGGATATGACGTCGCCGTATAATATACATAATACATAAACATATTACACACACATAATATATATATAGGTGACTACTACCTACGCACCATAGGTACCACCTCATCGTAGATCGTGCTCTTAAGTATATACGCATATATTATATCGTCGCCGAATGGATTATTATTACTATCATTATTAGTAATAATCTAATATTATAATATGTATAATAACGCACTCGATTTTTGTGAACGATGACCCATTAACATACAGTTATTAAATTTCAAGTACCAAATTATATATTATAATATGATGGGTGTGCGGTGTTTTATTACAATATATACATATATGTATATATATTATATTATGAATGATGTGGTAATTGTATGCTTTAAATAGTTACCTACGCCACGATTTCAATAAAAATTCGATAAAAATTCAAATCTAAATTAAAAATTGCATTTGATCTAAAATCTAACTTACGTTATTTTACAATGACAATAATTAAGACGTGATATAAAAACGTTAATGAAATATTACCATTCTAATTTATGGTATTGACTAATAGAAAATCCATTTTATTATATTATTGCAATTTATCGCATATCATCAATAATAATATTATATTCCTACCTATAATATAATATGCGTTATACAATTTTGGCTGTACTCAGGTTGCTGTTTGAGCTGTTCCACTGTTCTGATACAAACGAAACATTCCGTAGACAGGATGTGTACATAGACAAAAACAAAAACATCGTCTGATCAAAGCAACTGCATAGAACAAGGTGCCATACAGGGTGTTTAGAAAGTCACTCGGTGCTATAATATACAATTATTCGTACCTATTTATTCTATAATTATAGTAGTATTATATACTAGTATGGACATATTTGAACATATTGTTTCCACGATGCCCTTGGCAAGGCCTCGAGTCTAGATGCTACGGAAACTTGGCATACATTATTGATAAACACTCATTTCGAGTATTGGAATAATAATAATAAATGGTACAAATTTACGAGACTATTATATCAAAATTGTTATTAAATTACATATTTACACTAGGTATATAGCACGTGAGCTGCTCTTATTAGAACGCTGTGCTCTCTCAACGTCTGCACCTGACGGGCTTGAAACCGATATTTGATACCGATTTTGAATACCGGTTAAAACCGTTAAAAACCGAAATCGATACCGGAACCGAAATTGAAATCGGAAAAATTCAAAACCTGCTTTCAAAACCAAAAACGAAATCAGAAAAAATAAATACCGATATCCGGAAAAAATATTTACGGTTTCAAGCCCTGGTTTACGAAATCGACCATGTTTATGTGTCGTAATTCGCAGGACGTTATTTCGTCCTAAATCGTTTTGTGATATTTTAAAGGATATATTGTGTTGCATTAGAAAACAACGTTCGACAAGTTTAATTAATATCCTCTGCAGGTATATTAGCCGGCTCAATAACAATTATTGTTCGTTTACTTTTTACTTTACTGCACTTTTAGTTAAGCAATTGTTAAAATAAATATTATGTGTCCGGACTCCGCATAGACGACATACAGTTCTGATTTCGAGTTAGGAGCGCGCAATATTGTTTACTCCTCGCACCCTCGAACGTTTCGAGATCGCGATTATCGAACCATCGCGTACCGTCACGAATCCGAAAAACGTAGCAGAAGATATATTATGGAGGTGCTCGGGAAGAAAGATCGAAATCGGTTAGGTTAGACCGCTATTGATTCGTACGATATTGTGTACGCGACGTCATTCTAAGCTATTTAAGGTATTTTTGTATGTATTTGTGTTCCCGACAAGTGCAGTCGGATAAACGGCCAAACACGGAGCGCTGTCATCACCAGTGCCACCCTGTATGACTGTATGCGTCTAATCGTACGCCTATGGCTAGCGAGTGAAATTAAAACCGAAAGTTCCAGAGCCGCTTGATGGGGAGGGGGCGGGGGAAGGAAGTTAGGTCACAGATTAAGGAGTTTCGCGGGTAGCGTTCCGCGCGTATAATACACATTTATAACGTATAGGTACGTCCGCGGCCAAAACACAATCGATCGTGCGCGCCGAGAGTCATATTATTATTATTATTATTATTGTTATTACTGTTATTATTTTGTCGTGTCTCCGCCATGTCGCCCGTACACCATTATAATTATATCATACAAATATAATATGACATTATACTCTTATTATATTATTTCCTCGATGTAATCGTGACCCTGCTCGTTACGTGCACACACATAGCATAATATATTTTATGGTCACCTACACGGTTTTTCTTGGGCGTTATACGTATAGGTATTGGCTTGCGCAACAACGGGCCGCGGCTGTTCCCGTTTGCGCACCACATCTGTCGGACCAGAAAGGCCGACGCGATCAGTCCATCAGTTTTACTCGTCCACTCATCTCTTTCCCGAAAAAATTCGACAGTCCTACAGTATCGGTAGAGTGCCGATGCATAATATTTTGTTATTATATTATTATGCCTACTATATTAATTATAGCAGTGTTAACCGCAGGCTACCCGATATTTGGTTGATGCGCATTTCAATATTATTATATTTTAAACAAATTAAGGCACTAAAAAATAAATTAAAACAAATATTATACGTACCCGTATTAAAGAAATTTTTAGTAACGAGAGTTCGATAAAATTTGAAATTTAAATATACTTACATTTTACGACCAGAATAAAATATGTATATAAGATTAACATTAATAGAAATTATGAGCAGAGTACATATACAATATATATATGCATGCATGAATATACTACTAACAGAGTGCAGATGACAGGTATAGGAGCATTAGCATAAAAAAATTATTATGTTTCACGTTCATATTTAAGTGAAGCAATTTAATGTCACACCAATAATATTATAATGTCGTGCGTGTTTCACTTACCTAATTAAATTTCTTCGGTTCAACCAGAACAAGGTATATTATTATTATTATTATTATTATAAACTCATCATGTAAACTTTATCGAGTAGTATAACTTTACTGTAGCCGTGTGTATTAAATTAGTATGAAAAACGATTGTAGGTACCTACGTGACGTTATTACGTTATAAAAAAACCTTTATTAAACACTTCATTTTAAGTTCAATACGATTGGATAACGGATATTAATATTATATTTTGTCTCCGAAACACACGCAAAAGTAATAATAATACTTATGTAGAACTTATTTTTAGTTCGATTTTTATATTTTCCTATGAAGTGCATATTATAATTTGACATTGAAAACGATTACTATTGTTTAGTTATGTACCCGTGGTTGAAATATAGGACTTATACTTATTGTACAATATAATTTCAACCATGGTTATACCATTGATTTTACAACACAGTAAATTATATATGCGTATTATAAAATCATTGGTTGTAATGTTATATTATATTTATAAGTGTAAACAAGTAAGGATCTGAGATCGTATTAAAAAAAAGCGTGTACTGATCGAATTTATAATTTATCGAAATTTTTTACACAATCAAAATATATCCACTTGATATTACTGATTATAAACACTAATCAGTTGTAGTACCTAATTTATAATTATTATTTATAATCAACGGTGATATATTACAATATTATAATTGCTATTTGCTACTATGTCGTGTACCTGTATAGTATAGAGTATACAGCATGTGGGTTAAGTTTCTCGATCGATACGTCAAGAGTTTTAGAGAATCAAAAACAATATAGGTAAAAAGTAGATCGTATAAACATGAACTGTAAAATCAGCGAAACTTTCTATTTTTGCTTTTAAACTTTATATAAAACCAGCGCCGTAATATAATATTGCTGATTTATGCACACAGCTGTTAGATTTACATCGACCCTCGAGTAGGTGGACCTACATTATTACGTCTTATTATTATTAAGTGTGCGTGTTTTTCAGACCACCTGGTTATAAATACCTACTTACTTTACGACAGTTAATTAATGGTCGTGTGAACTTAAAACCTCACGAAAAGACCCTCATCGCATAAGTGTGGTTATAATCACTATTTTTTTTTTTTTTTTAATACAAATCAAACAAAAGAAAACGAGGAAAGTAGGTAACCACTATATAATGCTCTGCAGTAGGTGTCGAGTCGTGTACCTCGTCATTGAATAAGTCACTGTAATGTATGTGTTAAATTAGAATTAAACGATAAATCATGTTTTATACGAAAAACGATTCTGAGTGAAGACGTTTGTCAGCCTATATTACAATATGATATAGGTATAACTACATTTCATGATAATATGTTTTTGATATTGCTGTATTAAATTAATTAATTCTACTATTGTTTATTAGTATTTCGGTTGACTAATTTAATTATTGCCGAAAATGTTGCATTTATTATACTATTAATGCATAGTAATATAACTTATTATTGTTATTATAAATTTTGAGTCAATGCTCCACTTTACCTCAGAACGGTGTGAATAGGTTCGTGGTATCTATAAATATTGAATAGGCAAAGGCAATTGCTGAAAATTAATTTAGATGTTTTGACCATAGTATATTATGTAAGTACCCACATAAAATAATATAATAATATTATTAAAAGTTTCAAATCACTAGGGACAATATTTTTAAATTACAACAAAAGGACAATAATCGTTGTTCATAGTTTAATAATATCTAATTTCGTCCTAATTCGAACTTTAGAATGTCTGTAAAAAATTGTGTTTATATATTTTTGTTCAGTATATATGAACTACTATGAGTAGCGTTAACTATAAAAAACAATTCACGAGGGACCTTGAATTTTCAATATTTTTTTCGAGCAAAATCAAATTTTGAACGAAATTTATAGAAAAAAATATTATGACTTATGATAAAGAATATGAGACTGGTAGACGGGAGTGCAATAATATTATAATAAACTGGAGAAGCTAGTGATTACTATAGCGTGGCAGCTCGGGCTTCAGATCGTCATTGTTGGACTACTAGGCTGTTGAATAATAATTAGCAGAAGAATAAAAGAAGCGCACCTCATCAGATGAGTAAAAGAAATACATTTTTCTCTATATGATGTATCGAACTATAATTATTGCATTTAAATTAATTTAATAGGTACATTTTTAAATTTTTTTTTCGCTGTTTAGTCCATAGACTCTATTTCCCAAATATAATTTTTTGCTAGATGATTTTTTCACTGACGAAACTTCTTGAACGTAATGTTAATGTACCTATAATCGTTTCACTTTCTTCACCGATCACATGTATTTCGCACAATCATTTCCTGCACAATGTATCGTATGTATCAGTAAAAAAATTCCGTCAATATTTATGTATAGTAAGTCATAAGTATAGTTGTTCGCTCAAGTGTTGTAAACAATTTGACATCCCTCTCATTGTACCCCCGATAAATGTCAAAATTAATATACTCGTTATATTATACGACTGAAATTGTAATTAGTTATTTTATTTAGGGGGAGCTCGGACTAAGGCGTCGGCTGCGACGCAGCCGACCCGAGTTCGATACCTTGGCCGCGGGTGGCATTTTTCTTCGGGCAAGTCACGGTGTCCGGAGAACAAGTGCCACCATCCCCCCCACCCGGGGCACGGCAGAAACCTACGGGTGCCCTATTAGAAATTCTGCCAAAACACACACGTGTACCAACCTACCCAATTAAAAAAACTACAGTGCCCTGCCCCACACCCAATGGCCTATGTTGCCGCGGGTTACCCAATAAAAAAAAAAAAAATTATTTTATTTAGATATATTATTATATGTTTCACTGAAAGGTACATTATTTCTGAGAAATTTAATTTTTATTTCTAAGATGTATACTACGTTTTACCCCGTGCATATTATATAATAACAATAGATCACAAATGTTTTCAAACGGCAATATATAAGTCCGTTATAAGTGCACATCGTGATTTGATAACAGATCTCCAATATCTTTCTAAAGAAAAATCTAAACGTTCAATGTTTGCATCAAGTATCCACCATTTTAGAAAACTATTCTACTATAGAACGTATGAATGCATCTAAATTAAGTAGCTGGTTGTTGATGATGGTCTTCAGAAACGGCGGTGGAGTTGAAAGGCGTCGGTTGTTGTCTTGTTGACGTTTTTGATTCGATTTGTCGTGTTTGCAGCTCATAGCTGTTTGTATATTGTACATGCTTTGTAGTAGGGTGTGATTTTACACAGTGGGCGCATTTTACCGGGAGATCTCCCGATTTCGTGCAGGAGGTGGATAAGTGGTTTTCCCCACAGTGGTTGATACGGTGTCTTGACGTGTCACGGGATCCATCGGAGTTGGCACTACGCGTATCAAGTTGAATAAAATATAAAACGATCTGATATTATAGTAACACGATTGTGTATTTATTATATTGAAGAAACAATTTACTATAATAACAGTACAATTTACTTATAATATTACAGTACCTGATGATATAAAAATTATCGCCAACACCTAATATGTAGTTATGAAAGGAAAATCGAGAACTGGTGACAAGTAAACGGACGGGCGGAACGATGTTCGCGTGGTGCGTACTTGCAAAAGACAAGAGACCGGCCGTTGCGTTGCAATTGATGACGGTCGTGTCAGCCCGGCGTGCATCCGCCGTTCTGGGATAGCGCGCTGGCGTCGCTTACCATCACGATTTAAGATATACAGGTCGAACTCCCATAATTTGACCGGTGAACTAACTATCTGAAACACCTGTTCCCAGTACTACTAGCACACCCTGAGGACAAATTTAAAGATTCAATAATACTATATACTATAGGTATTATTGGTATCGAAAGCAGATAACCGTGGTAAGTGGTTTATATCGTTACGATATTATATTATATATATTTAACATATTTAAACCACAACGAGCGCTAGTGATTCTGGGCCCTCAGCTGTTTCAGATAGTTGGTGGACCAGTCACCGTAAAGCACTATTCGTTGTAGGCCGATGTTTAACCTGTAGATCTTAAATCGTGCTTACCACGGACTGGTTGCTGATAGAAGCTGATGCGGCGGGAAAGCTTCGTTTGGATTCAAACGTCGCTTTCCCGGGTCCGTGTCAAGGTTCGGTCGTGGCCATATAGATTTGGTAATATTAATATTGCTTTTTACCAGGGTTAAAATAAACAACCCAAACGAATTGTCAAATAAAAATGTGTAATTAATTCACAAAAATATAGATTAAACCGTTTTAGTGGTGTTATAAATTATAATATTATTTTGAACTTCGAGCTGATTAAAAACATTTTTGTTAAAAATCACTCTGAATATGTAACTATAGATGAGAGGACGTGCCAAAAATAATAATTGTCACATACGCGTACAGTTGAAACGCATATGTAATCATATTATATTATCCACGAGAAACAATAATTTATATTATTACTATAGTATCTTAAATCGTGCTTACTAATATTACATATTACTCTACATTCTACAGCCGAATAATATATTATGATCTATCAGAGCTCGTAATTCGTATAACAGTTCGTAATACAGTTGTTCGACACCGAATGAAAATTAAAATATGAAAAGTCTCACAATTTTATTATTGCAACGACATAATATATACAACTAACATGTTATTTGAAAATAATAGGTAATTTCATTACAATTTTAAAAATGATAAAAATAAATTATCAATCGAGTGTATATTATAAATTTATTGAGTTTATGGAACAACAAAATAAAGTGAGTGCCAATTATACCTACCAAATAATTTATTTCGACAACGACCTACTATTATAGATACATTATCTATTTAAATAATATTGTAATTTAATTACAGATTGACTATCGTTATCATTATGGTTGCTTATCTTACAATCTGAAGGATGGATATTATATCGGTTTAATAACTGGTGGTGTTTTAGCCACTGTTTATCCGGCATTCCGGCTCACACGTAATCACAAATAATTCCACATTTACACATTACCTACAAAATATATACATAATATGATACATAATATTGGATACAAGTGATATGGATTCGAAAAGAATATGCGGGTTATGGGACTCAACAAAGTTCAGATAAGGGGGGGCGGTTTTAACCGTTTTAACAGTTTTTTCGTGCCTGTAATATATTAATTATTATTCTGCCGACATATTTCTATTAGATTAATATATTATGTCCGACAATAACAGTTTCACCGTGTGCGGAAGCTCTAATTCGTTCGATGTCAACGCCGAAATAATGCAACAACCATCGGTGACGACAACTACACAGACCGACTTACAGGTGGATGCCGACCAAAGGTCTTCAGATATTTTAGCACCACTACTGTATCCGATTGACCAACAGTCTTCAGTTGGAAATTTGAAGGAGGGCGATAGTGTGTGCGATTATCCATTGACTGAAAACGTATATAATAAGGCGGACGACGATGCAACCACAAGGAAAGATGATGCGGTGGACTACCCTACACAGACCGTGAGGCCACAAATTGTATGCACTATCCATGACCAACAACCGACGACGACTATATTGACTTCGGCGGATTTCAAGGTGTTGGACGAGCTCACTGAAGACTTACTGGTGACGGCCGTTAAAAAGTCGTTAAATGTACCACCCGTATCTTTGGGTCCGAGTGAAGAACAGTCGTCGTCTATTTCACGTGACGATGGTAGTATTACATCGTCAGAAATGCCTGTGCCATGGATTATTGTACCGAGGGTCTTGGACAAGTTGTTGGAGTTTGACGAAGTCTCGTCAGAGATCAAAAATGCAGATACAAAGTACGGAAAGCACCTTCCGCCGTTACCGTTGTGTCTCGCTAGCGTGCCGGAGGAAACACAGCCTTGCGAGTCTCCTGCAATTGACATACCGACGCCAACATTTGTATCTATGCCGAATATCCCCGAGCGTCTAGATTTAGATGTCGAGACACTTGCAGAGATCGGATCCACGCCAAATTTAATGTCTCCACAGGTCACCAGCGATATCTGCATACCGGAACTGTCGAAACATCTTAATTCCGAGGACTTGCTGGAGGGCCGGCCACTGGTTTGTACGCCGGATATCGTTGTGCTTCCAAATCTTGCTGGCGATGCTTCCGATTTGCCGTGTGTCACTTCCTGCAAGACGGACTTGCCGGATTTGAATACCGCGGAAAACACGGATGTAACCGCTGGTGAATGTAGACGTCCAGTTTTGCGCCGTTCATTTTGGAGTAGGACGAAAAAATTCGTCAGGCGATTGTTTTGTTGTTGTGGTTCTATTGACATCATAGACCAGTAAAATATATAATATCATAGAGTTTTGAAACGTCCCCTCCCACTGTTATCTGTACCACCATCGGCTCTTCGCCACGTGTTTTGTGCCGTTTCGCGGTCATATACCTTCTAACTTGATGTAAATAATCATAATGTATTCTAAATAATGTCATACTGTATATATTATAATCATATTCTGTCTAATAATTTATAAATTGAATAATGTAATAATCTAATAATGTACTTAATAACACTGTAATAATGTAATAATACCTATATAATAACAATGTAATACTGTAATAAAAATGTAGTATAAATGTACCTACCAATAAAATAAAATGCTATGCTATGCTGCTGTAATTTAAATGAATAAATGTTTTTGTTAAAATACCTATGTTATATATTTGATAGTATAATTAATAAATGTGTCGACACGTTTGTGCAAAATTAATTTATGTGGCTTGGGGAAATTGTGTGTATATTATTCTGGTATAATATACTTTCGGTTTTTTTCCGACCGGTGTAAAAATCTCACTATGAACATTCGTATTGAATTCTCAAGCTTTTTGACCAAAGAACAAAATATGTTATCAACAGGGCGCATCCAGAAAAGACCAAAAACACTGCGATATCATGCCAAGAATGGCAAGAATCATGATAAAAAAACATGGTAAGACCCCTTACAATATTATATTAAGTAGGTAATATATTATATTATCAATACAAATTAAATAGGTAGGTAAACGGTTTATACTTTATACTAGCTCTCCGAGCGTCGCTGGGGGAGACCCCCAAACCCCCCGATTTGGCGAAGAGTTTTAACCGATGTCGGAAGCTGCAGTGGTCTTTTGGTCTGGTTGTCGGTATCGAGCCGGTTGGTGTGTGATAATGAGTTCTGGTGATAAGGAACTGTGATAAGGTTAGGACCACCGCGGTTCGACGTAGTAGCCCGGGTTATGCCACCGGAAATTCGAAATTCCGTAAAAAAATCATATAGCCACCGCGATTTTTTCGGTGTATAGCAGGTCAGTCACCTCAGTTATCCGGGTAGGCAATCCGACTTCGTCGGATAGAGGACAATGTGCGACGGCCGGGTCACGTCAAGGTATGCAAACAGCGTTCCTTACTGTCACCAAAAAAGCAAAAATAAGTAATAAATTACATGAAAAAAAAATTTAAAAAATTTCGGGCGTCCTGCATGGATTATTTGCATAATCATTTAGCCAACTAATTTTTTTGGGTGTCTAGCAGGTCAGCAGTCAAATATAATATACCAATAACGCAGTTTATTGAATCAAAAAAAAACATGTAAATATATCAATAAAAAAAATCGAACTTTTCGATGCATGTATTTATGTCTGTACATATATAGTAATACCTACGCGACGTAAACTGGTGAAACTCGACTTTTCTAGAAAATTATCGATAATCTGCACGAGCGACGGCGGCACTCGGTTTTCACGTCATCTCCGCCACGGCGGGCCCGCCGGGGACAAAGTACGACCGCGCGCGGCCTGTAAATTTAGCAGGGAACGCGAATAAGGTCCGAGCGAGGACGCAGGAAGTCCTCAAAGGGGGTAAAGATTGATATCTTATCATACATAAACTAAATTATTTATATTAATAGATTAATACATAAACTAATCAATAAAATATATAAGTTTTTATCTTTAAATATAAATACAAAGTTCTTCGTAAATATACCTTTTTTTTCTGATATATAATACTACAAAGCAGAGGCCTGGGAGACCGCCCATCGAATTTTTTCACTAGCCGTCTCAAAAATCGCCAAAGGAGCGCCACAAAAGAGATCCGTTTTCCCTCCATTCTCCTCTATAGCAGTACGAAAAATCGCCAGAGGAGCGCCCCCGGGTTTCTGCTTTATATAGTTAGAGAAGAGATAGAGAAGAGATTGTCTCCACGTGAAATCGAGAATATCATAATATATAATATTATAATATATCACAAATACAAACACACACACACACACACACACACACACACACACACACACACACACACACACACACACACACACACACACACACACACACACACACTATGGGTGCCTGCAGCTTCAGTAGCAACTAATATATTATTAACCACTATAAAATATAATAAATACAATATGATGTTAACTGGGCGTATAATGATATACACCGCGAGACAATATTATAATACTTCTGAGCATATTATTTGTACAACGATGATATTATTTTTCAAGGCGATTTACTGTTATTTTATAGGTACATTTATACCTACACACTTCCCGGAACGATAGTGTTATACGAATATAATAAAATTATATTATACGGATGCGACGAAGACGCACGCACGATGTTACGGACAAAATTTTCTAAACTTTCGCTGACTCGCTGTGGCAGTTAAGCGAGTGCGAGGGGTCAAAAGCGAGGACAGTTTGCCAGCCGCCGCCGCCGCCTAATCATATTATATTTCCTGGTCATAAACTATATTTTATATTTATTTTAAAGGCGTTGGGCAAATATAGCTAACATATACAGGGGGCTTGCAGTATATCATGAAGCATTCGACGATTTGAACAGCAATTATTATATCGTTCATAAATACGAGCAATTATTATTTAGTCATCCAGAAACAACCCCATTTACATATGTATATATATTCGCTTTTCGTGAAACCTCGAAAATCATTTAAACCCACAAGAATCATACCTAATATAAACACTAAACAGTATAATAAAGTATAATAATTGTATACTTAATTTGTTACTTAGCAGATCAAAAAACGCGGTGCGCCGGACAAAAAAATGCAACCATTATATTATGCGATCATAATAATAATATGACGTCGTGACGGTGTAACACAATATAATATTATAGGTAGTATAGGTACTAACTGTAGCGTTACGATTTTTACTTGCAGTATATCATGAAGCATTCGACGATTTGAACAGCAATTATTATATCATTCATAAATACGAGCAATTATTATTTAGTCATCCAGATGCAACCCCATTTACATATGTATATATTCGCTTTTCGTGAAACCTCGAAAATCATTTAAACCCACAAGAATCATACCTAATATGAACACTAAACAGTATAATAAAGTATAATAATTGTATACCTAATTTGTTACTCGGCAGATCAAAAAACGCGGTGCGCCGGACAAAAAAATGCAACCATTATATGCGATCATAATAATAATAAGACGTCGTTGACGGTGTAACACAATAATATTGTAGGTAGTATAGGTACTAACTGTAGCGTTACGATTTATTTTTTACTATAACGCTAAAATTACGAATATTGTAATAATATAGGAGGTACTCGTCTACATATTTAATTCACTCGGTGCATAATATTTAGGTCGTACCTATACAAGAGAAAATCATATAGCCATATATAGGTACAGTGAATTTAATATCAAATCCATTTGATAACCCCATCGTTCACAATATTGCTCATCGTGTGTCCCAATAAATGACGCAACGTGCGATAGTAAAGGATCGGTCAAGTGCACATACGTACAATAATTATTATTTAACGATTTTTACCCGTATATTAAAAACTCACGGACCACTCGAGCCATGTATACTATTAAAAATAATAATCGATTTTGGTTTGCGCAAACAGTCTGAACAGCCAGTACGTATAAAAATCGTAATTTATTGATGATGACAATGACGATGGTGATGATGACTTCCCGTGATGTATTTACAGCGCGTGTAATCAGTTGCAATAAAAATATAACTTTTTCATTTGTAATAAATGAGAAATTAAATTTGTTTTGTTTACGTAGGTACATATTATATAGTTATCGTCTAGCAGTTCATAATCTAAGATGATCACTGCAGCACGCGCCGCCATATTTGATAAATAATTGTGAACGTCCAAACCTGCAGGCTTGAAGACTGAATTCCTTCATAGGATTCATTAATTATTGTGTTAACGTAACTCGGCTCGGTCCGTCTCGGAATTTTTAACGATCGGTTACACGCAATAAGGTTTCGTACTCATCGAGCTGTTCGGCTGTCAAACTATACATATAGGCTATAGGTTTACCATTAATAGGTAGGTACATTATATTGTTATGAATCTATTCATAAAATTACATTCCGATACCAATTGCATACTATTTAAATTTTAAAGTTTTTAAACACTGATTGGGAAAAGTTCATCTTATTTAAGCGTGTTTTTGAACAATTCGTTGGTTTTTACTTTACGAAACCAATTAGATAAATTAATAACAGGAGGGCCTGGTGTGGCACGGTGGTTGGCCACCACGTGTTCTGAAGTCAAGCATCGGCCTAGCTCCTGGATGGGTGACCACCCGGGTTTTTATTGACGAATCCGCTCGCGCCCCGCATATAGGTACACGTGTTCCAAACCAACTGTTCCCCCAGTAAAAACCGGCTAATAACCAAGTAGTTTACACTTTTAAAATAATAATAAAAAAGAAAAAAAAGAATAGGCATATTTTAATATGAAAAAATACCCACACATTCATGATCGTTGAACATCGTTCCCACAAATACTAAAAATAAATATTAATATAATAAATAGATTGAATTTTTACTTAAATTTTTAGATTCCACTGTAAAAATATAAGAAATAAATATTTTTAGGGGCTCTTTGTTATCAGTGTTTCATTTAGGTATATAACAGCAGATATACTAATTATTTAGTCATTCCTGTATGCGTACACGTTATCGTCTATTTTTTCACTATAGTCGTAGTCGAATATTGCAACCATTTATAACTTATTTACTTATTATAATTATTATTATTATTGTTTTATTTATTTGTCAAAGACAACGAAGTACATTGTTAAGTTTTTACAAAATACAACAAATGACACCTCCCTAATAACCCATGGCTCGGGAAATGGGTTGTGAGTTGTGATAGGAGATGGTGAGTTCAAAACTAGTTCATATTAAAAGTAAGTTATCAAAAAAGAAAAAATATAACAAAATAATTTTAAAATCGTGTTCAAAGTTTCAAACAATAAAATTATACAGGGTGTATTTAATGTCATTGTACGCGGGGTTTTTTTAACGATTATGGATCGATGACATAGGATTTCGTTAAAACGAAAAAAGACGTGTTTCTTTATTTTTAACAGGCAATTTTTTTATAAGTTTCAAAATTTTTAAACACGCAGGTGTACCAATAGCAAAATCAACTTTATTTTTTCAAATAGCAACTACTATATTTTTTAATGGATTCTGGTAAAGCTTTTTTTCTGAACATTTTGATAGTCAAATCATCAATTTTGGTTTGCTAGTTTATTAACTATGGCCCTCTAAAGTTTAGTCAAATCTGCATTAATACTTTTAACTAAAATAAATGGTATAGGTTTAATTTACAAGAGCTAAATACATTTTTTTTATAACTACCTTTTTATACACTTAAGTAGTTTAATCGGTTTTAAAAGACCCCGCGTATAGAAGATACACCCTGTATATTTATATACATAATCTTTTAAATAAAAACACATAATATTATACAATTTACTTACAGGCAGCAAACTAACAGCACAAATTGTATTATTTTTATGGTTTATTTATGTACTATGATAATATATAGGCACATATGAAAAGAAAACGTCATCACTGGACCGTCTGTCCTTGCAGTAAGTACACGATGACGAATGTACGTTTTTCGGTGACTTTATAATATGTTATGGTTGTTCTACGGCCATCTGCGACAGGTTTGAAGACAATAGCCTCACTTTTCCATCGGTTTTGTCGAAAATAAATCACGAAATATTTTCCGGCGACAGCGAAACAATAACGATAATAATTACTCTAAATAATCACAGCACAACGTTATTGTTTCGTGTTAGGGGTCATTGGCAATAGATCATCATCGTTATTATACTTATTGTATTGTGCGGTATTCGACGTTCGTTGTATCATTACAACTCGGTCATTGTTCAAATGAAAACGAAAATAAATTCAGTGTTATTATGACATAGATAAACCAGAAACCTATGCGTATATAAACATAAATATGGTGTATGTCAACATTGCAAATCAATCCCCCGTAGTGTACCCATCGATGAATTATTTTCGAATTGGGATCGCTTAAATCGTATTTAACAATTTACCATATTTATAATGTAGTCTTAAATACGTTTACTTATATTATAACAATAGAATATGTTCCATCCGGACTAAATTCGATTCGAAAAATGACCAAAATTGTCCATTTCACGGCTTCGCGTACATTTTCAAATCCGAGACGGTCATTTTATGATAGGCATTCGTTGTGTAAACATTTTAAAAGTCAAATAAATAATCGATTACCTCCCAACGTTTGAATGGGTACGGTCTTAAGAGGAGTTTGGCCGGCTGGTGAGTGCAAGAGGGTGGACCGTGTTCTAGAAAATATAACACGCATCACAAACACCGCGGCGGGGGCGGTTTTTCAATTCTGATAAAATCGCGCGATCGGGCGGGTACAGAAACAAAAATGATTAGTTGCTACAGGGGCGGGTGGAGGAATAGAAGACAACAAAATCGAAAACTATTTAGTGGACAACTTGCACGCGGCGGCGGCCGTGTATATATCATCCAATTACGGTCAGACCCACCACCGTCATTATTTTCACTCTCGGCCCGTACGGTATAATATAATATGGTCCGAATAAGGACGACGCCCATTGTAATGAAATATCAGTATCGTTTCGGATACTCCTACACACTCTCACTCACTCACACACACACACACACACAATCGTGTAGGATAAAAAAAATTAATAAAAATTAGTTTTACTACACACACACGCGCGCGTGTTAGCCCGTTCAGCAGCTCTGACGCGACGGCGGCCTGCGAAAACGGTATTTATATACCTATTATAATACACAACAACTGCAACAGTCTGCAAACGGCGGCCAAAAGTTAAATTGGTCGTGAAACCTTCGCACTTGATTCGTGTCGAAATGTGCTGGGAAAACGCGCGACCCACAAAACACAATATACGCGGATTTTACATATTATATTATTATTATTATTATTATTATTATTATATATATATATACTACCCACTTGTTACTATCATATAAACAGTGGTGTTGGATTTATACACACTGCCGGTCTGGCCGTGACTTTCTTGCGTAGAAAATCGGAGGTCTCAAGTCGAGTTTCAAACAATTATTATAAAATATTATACATCGCGTAATATACGTTTGTTGTCAGACGACGTTCAATTATTACTATATACAGTGTTACAATACATATATCACATTGTAAACGTAGTTATTAAAAAATAAAAACGTATATTTATTTATTTATTTGGTATTAAACGGGCAAGGCCCTGTTACAATAAACAAAAACATTACAATCATTACGATAAACAGATGGAACAAGTAGGGATAATAACAATAACGATAATAACATATAATAATAGTAGGTATTACTAGTAATAGTAAACAATGACAGTAATTAAATTATAATATAAACACGGCGTAACATTATGAGTTGAGAATTAAAGAATTACAATACAATTTGAATGAATATAAATTTGGCGAGCTGAACATATCAATTTTTTTTATAATTGAACATAATATAGATATTTAGATTTTGAACATCAGAAGCGAACCTTCAGTCACCCTAATATGGGCTACATGTCGTACAACGTGAACTAATAATATCCGTAGAGTTCGTATTGCACCATTATCATTTTTTATTTTTTTTATGTATTTGAAGCAATTTACAATCTATACATGTTCATAGTATGATAAGTAGGTTTGATGAGTGACAAGTAAGAATGATATGAATAATACGATTAGGGAAGATACCCAGTGATAACACCCCTATAATAATCATTTTTTATTTATAATATTTTTATTATAATATGCATTTATCGATGTGCAGCTCGACAAAAGCGTATTTCGAGAATTACTCGTGCACAATTTATGAGACGATGTGCATGAAACGACTATTTAAGGGTTTATACATATATATTTTATATGCTTAGAAAAGTCCATCGTTTGAAAATATTATATGTTGAAATATGCGCTGGCAAATAATAATTTTCATTTTATAATTTAATATATTTTTTTCCAATAACAACAATTGAATCAATAAAATATGAAACAAGAACGGATATTTGATATATTATTATAATATATTCAACCAGGACGTGGAGGGACCTCGTAAAATGTTTTTACGCGGGTGAAAGTGGGCGAGAAAATGATATAAATGATATAATATATTATAGGTTGAACTCGATATTATAGTATTGAGTTTATTCCAATAAACTTAATCATCTCGATATCAACGACATGATAGTATACTCGTATTATATTTAATTAATTAATATTTTAGTAAATAAAAAATTTAATAATTTGAATTTACTTTATCCATAAATAATTATTACCCTTGTCATCTTATAATATTAATTTAGCTCATAAATATTTGTACAATAACTATTAAATTTTATGTTGGATTGTATTAATTGTACTGGGCCCATTATAGGCGTTCATTATCTAAATAAATATGTTGTTTGAGCATTGTCTTTGCAGCAAGAATTTGTTTTCTACTTATTTACTTTTTTTATACTGATAATGAAAACAAAATCGGATCTATTTTATCGTACAACTTCTAAAGTCAGCTGGTACCCAGTAAGTGACAACAATTATAATAACGCGAACTTGTATACTGTGGTCTGTGGCCTGTCACGTACGACGTTTATACCAACAAATATGGCAATATATTGGGAAAAAAAATTAATCAACCATCCGCCATTTTACCAATTTGATAGAAAAGACGAATTTACTTTTTTAAGATTTAATGGCGCTTTAAATTATATTAATATATTTTATTTTACGATTCAGCGCGACGAAGGATAAATCAAGTTTTGGCCTCTACAAACTCCCAAGACCAAAATTATTGCCAATCGAAACATGCCGATTTCACTTTCGCAATAATATGATCGACATAAAAAAGTAACAACTATATAGTATATATATACATTTTTTTTCTCATTTCCATATAAACTGTGCGTCGCGTCGAGTGAATTTAATACGTTAAAATTGTATTCCGCAGTGGTCCCACAATTCGCGACTTCCGGCACTACACGTATACAGTATATAGGTACGCATTAGTGTTAATTCATGCTAATCGTACGTTATACCCACGCTGTATAATATATTTTGATGTGTACAATACCATAATACCGCTATGTGTTATGAAAAGTCATATTTATTTTGGTCACGGGTGGGGGCTTCAGGCCACAATACGTTGCGCCAGCCCCGCTCTCGTACGATATTGTTTTCGTATAATATCACGTCGACTATGATGAAACAATAACTTATAGTTGTGCAAATAATTCTATAATAAAAATTAGAACAAAAGGTCGTGCTAATTATTCACACTAAAACAAAATTAATATCATAACGAGCTATATACCTATATACCATATTTACATGGTGTTGACGATTGCAGTTCACATCCCAACAACTGCGGTCCACTTATTTATAAATGTAATATAAATAATTAGGTAACAAGGTGAATCACTAAAGGTAAACGTTCATTTTCTCAAAATAAAGCAATATACAACGTTTTGGGAAACTTTTTTTATAAATTATTTGAAGTCATTACAAAACAACATATTTTATAAAAAAATATTAAAATTATATTTTCCACCATTTTTAACAAAGTCATTTTTTAAGTTTTCCCTTTTTTTTTATTACAACACATATTTAATTTAAAAACAGAATATTTTTCTAAGAATCTAAATAACATAAAAAAAGAATATTAGAGGAGTAGGTTAGTTTAATGTTTAGATAAAAGGAGTTGAGTGGCATGGGGCTTACCGTCTACCGTTAATTGTTGGTCCACTATTCATCTCTTATTTTTAACAAGACTATTTATCAATTAACACCTGTCACCTTGTACCTAAACATTAAGAATATTCACCAATTTAACATGACGTGTATTAAATTAAGATGTTGCGATTTAATTTAACTTTGAAGGAAACTTTCAACGTAATTGTTGAGTGTTATATGTATCGTTATCAAATATTCTGATCGATGTGCATATTCATAAAAAAAAAAAAAGAAACATTATTAATTAATCAATTATAATAATTATTTATCGGCAACAGTTAATAGGAAAACTATGCAAATCATTACCTATTACCTACTCTATACGAGCTAATTATGAACGATGGCATCTGATAAGTGATAAGACAATATTTAGTAGAGAGCTGTGTATTGTAATTTATGATAATATTACGTGTTGCCTTCACCCTGCGTCCTTTATACTCTATAGCTTAAAACGCTTAACGATGCTCAACAATCTTAGCATATTACATACAAAATATTTCGGTCTATGTGTTAAAAATTAAAGGTTAACTTACTATAGAATATAATGTTTAGCCGTCAAATGTAAATTAACTATATGTACATTTGAAAAGATAATTATATTTTCTCACACCGAAGACACAACTATATACGTCTTACTGTCACATCTGTCGTAAACGGTCGATTTAAGAAAAAACCCGTAGGTACCTACGCCGACGGATTTAAGCATATTATTTCAAAGCGAGAAAAAAATTATCAACATTTGAAATATTTTGTATATTCCTGGTAGTTCTGCCTGTAAAATCTATATATTTAGTGAGTGACTGGGTGTTGCGGGTACAGTTTTTACGGCTAGTGACGAGTACCTAATGGACGCCTATCGGATAACCATTTTTTTTTGTTAAAAAATGTACACATTTTTGTTTAAAAAAATCTACAGAATGAGAATTTCCTTAAAGTTAAAAGTAAAAAAGTATCAGGAGGAAAGCAACTAAAAAATAATAATATAATAATACTTAACCACTGTAAATTTATTTCGCAGGAACAAAACAAATAAGTCTCAAGAGTGACTTGGCGCGGCACTGTGGCTGAAATCAGTCACGCCGTGATCTGAGAGTAAGTAACGCCCACTTCCACTAGTTCTTGGATGGGTGACCACTCGGGCTCGTAGTGGAAAAAACCTTTCCACACATACATGTGTTGCCGACCAATCGTTCCAACCGTACCAACCTTATCAACCGTAACCCCTACAATAGCTAATGGCCATAGTTTCCGGGCTCATGCCTAAAGGGTTATCATCGACGGCTGTATGTAAACTGCGGCAAAATTAACCTTTTTCTAAAAGTTGAAATGTAAACTGCGACAAAAAAAAAAATCCTAAGAGCTATCATACAAACTGTGGCAATTTATTTTATATACTATATTATAGTACCTAAATCATATACATATCGTGTACCTACATATTATATGTACGTATATCGTTTCAAATTTAAATATGAATCAAAATTAAGTGGTTATAAAATGCTGGAATGTGCTAATAAAACATCCAAGGCCAAATTGGTCTTCAACAAGAAAAAACTCTACTACAAGAAAATTCAGTTTTGGATCATAGTCATGAAGCAGATTCTACAATTGAACGCCAAGCAGTAAGCAATAATATCAAACGAAAAATATCTGAAAGCAATATAAACGAAATGCCATCTAAAATAATAAGAAAAGAACTTCGTAGTTTAGGAAACGATACACAATTACTGTGTAATTACGTCAATTACTGACCGATGATATTTCATATATTTGTAGAAATGTATAAATTATAAAAAAAACTAAATATTACCCACCATTTCCCAAGGATATTAATGAAGTACATGAAGTTCTAATAAATATGAATATTACTACTAATAAAAATGAAAACTTTTTGATAAGGAAACAAATACAATTATACGTAGTATATCTAATTAAACGATAAACGTATATACATTGTTTATTGCATCGACATGTATACAGGTAGCTGTATATCTAGAAGGTATATAAATTATAAAATAAATTTCCGCAGTTTGTAAAATGTATCTTATCGGTTTTGTCGCAAATTGTATAATGCAAACATTTTTCTTGTCGCAGTTTACATATCAACTTTGAGAAAAATGTTAATTTTGCCGCAGTTAACCATCTCCCTCGTCGACGAACATAATAATATTATATTATACACAGCAGTCAACGTTCGATGTTTAGAGGTCTTCTTATAATATTATTTGCGTATTGGCGTGGGTCGATTAATGTTGGCCATATTATTACTAACTATCGCGTCTAAATGACTAAATGAGTTTTTATTTTTAATTCAATCAATGCAATATTTAATAAAACTCATCTGGGGACGGAGTGGCCGAGCGGATCATGGGTAGATTCCGACGCGTACCGTCGCCGGTTCGATTCTCGACCACGGGTGGCTTTTTATCTCTGGGTAGGCAACTGTCTAGAGAGAGAGGCCGTCATCCCCCGACCGGGCATGGCAGAAACCTACGGGTGCCCTATTCTAAATTCTGCTAAAAACCAAACACACGTGTTCACCAACCTACAGAACCCTCCCCTACAAACAAACAAAACAAACAGCTAATGGCCATAGTCGCCGGGCTTAATGATCAATAAAAAAAACTCATCTGTACCAGTGGTTCCCAAACTTTTATCCTATGGCACCGAGAGGGACAGGCGATCACGGCAGTCATGATGACATTATTGTTATTTATTTTATAGTAATGTACCTTGAATTTGTTTTTGTTCAATAAACGATGTTGCATGGGGATGAGTATTGTGCAAACCATTGGCCCCAATGCAGCGATACGCACAAGAAAAAAAAAGACGTAGTACAAGCATTGATTTCATAATAGATTTTATAATATATAATCGATGGTACAAGTAATATTTAAGGATCGTCGTATTCACAACGTATGTGCTTTCAGATTCTAAAGTACGAGTACTTATTTTTGGCAAATAGACAATATATTCCAAAGTGCGCCGTGACTGATAAATTATAATAATTAATAGTATGTCATTTGCCCGATTAACCGATGAAAACTATTTATATACAAAAAAAAAATACACATGTCTACTAATTGTTTCTCCTATAACCAATAGCAACCATTTATAAACATAAATTTACATCGTAAATCTCAAAATCCCTGTTTGAGTAGGTCTCTCCGGGTTGGACCTGTCGAGTCCAATTTTATTGTGAATCCAAACCATCCAGAAAACCACTCAAACACACACAAAAAGCTTATCAAAATCGGTCCACATAAACAATGTAAAGCCCTTCCAAGTCAAACACTGACATTGCGCCTATGAGTTATGGTTGTTCAAATTTAATAAATAGCATAAGAACATGACATGAATCTATTGTTCAAATTGAACATTTATACATTAAATAAATTTATTGTGGTAAAAAATTAGCACATTTTTCTTGACTACCTACGGCATTAACCGTTTCTGTTACAAATATGTGATGATCGTTTCGCCTTTTTGAAGAGGATTTACCTCCGAGGTAATTACCACCGCCTTAATCTAATTAGGACGTTCACCCACCCTCGAAGTAAGTTTGCTGAGTATATGATAATTGTGGCATCTGAGCTCTGATGTCAGGTTGATCTGTAGATTATTCAATCATCGAAGTGGCAAACGTTGTAAACTTAGATAATTATAATAGGTACCGGGTAGGTTTATAAGCTATACATATAGACATATTATAGTACCTGTAGTAGGAATTCAATGACTCTCAAGTCTTAGACGATGAAAATGATATTTTTGTAAGGTGTCCACATTCATAAAGCCAACTGTACTTTTGATATTTTATACTAGTCTGTTAGAATAAGGTCTACATGTGTCTTGTGATCCTGATTAGTATATCTGTGACCCATGTGTACCTAGGTATATAATGTACCCATCAGTATTATTGTATTATTTATATGTAAAATAACATTATGAATGAGATACTGCATGAAATCGTAATTTGTAAGTGACGTAAGTTTAGAGAAATCTATGGAAGGGAATAAGTTAAAACAAATTGAATTTTATTCTCGTGAGCCACGGTTAATTTAATCATTAAAATATATTATGTGTAATGAGTATATAAGACGATTGTACACCCGTTCTTCACGCTATACATAGTACGTATTTAATGTAATAGTATTATGGTCATCGGCAATACATTATTGTTATTATTTCTCTTAGTCATTGTTCCGTTTAATAAAAACACGTCAGTTTATTTCAATACCTATACATAATCACGTCCACGTTCATAGGAATAGAATGATTTGTTGCCGAGTAAAAGAGAAAAACAATTTTTTTTTTTTAAACTATTAACAGTTGTACACAACATCCGTATACATACACTATACACACATTATTATTACCATTATCCAATTATGGCCAGGCTTCCGCGGTCACCGCCAATATGTGTTCACTGTCTATATATATTTGATAATATATTTATACCCAATATTATAATGTAAATAGTAGACAGCATACGTGGTCATCCTATTAACAGGTGTGAGCCGTGAGGCTGTAATAAAATATCCGTTTTGTCATGAACACGCATAGACGTACGCACATATTTTAACAAATTTATGTTAAGACTGCGTGATAATAATATGTTTTGCTCCGACGACGGAGACGTAAGTTCATATATATATATACATAAAAAAAACTACCGCTCACAAGATGTGAAAAACCGGTCCCCGAAACCTTCACATGTTGAAATTTATCGTGGAAAAATCACCTAGTTTCCCTAGACGCGATGTTGTACGAAGATTTCTCGTACTCGTATATATCGAGAGTAGTAGTACGTAATAATAATATATTGTATATTATTATATTGAACAGCGCTCGGATCTACCGGCCTTACATTGTTCACCACATCTAGAAATTCAAAGACTTCAATCAACAGTCGAGACACTAAAAAACGTCAATTGTTTTTTAACGTCGTCAAAATAATATTATTATACAGATTATAAGTTATAATATATCATAGGCGTAATTGCCACCACCACACACCGTCAAAACTATATTTCCATGCACGCGTATGATTTTTCTGAATGTGTAGGTACGCCGAATAAAAAACTTTATTCGCGAAAAAGTTTTAATACTAGAATTAATACGTAATTTAGTTCAAACCAAAAATACTTCGCCAAATTTAAACAGTATTCATTTGTCGAAAGCACAACAATTGACTGCCACGAGAATGCTTTGTTTTAAAATAGAACGGGTCCGCTGCAGGCTGATTCTGTAACAGGTCTATTTTTTTTTGATAAAATACTTTTTTCCATCAATAATAGTAATACACTGAGAAAATGTTTAGAAAACGTGATTAAAAATAGTAGCTCCAAAAATCGTATGCAGTCATCATATTGTATACCTATACAATTTACATGATATTTACATTTTACCGTTGACTAGGTCTTATATTATAATATATTATAGGTATGTAATTATTATGGTATTATTGGTATATTGCTTTGGTCGTTTGTATATAATAATACTTTACTTATGGCAGTTACACATCGGTCAAAAAAACATAAAAATAAAAATAATCGGGAAACCTAAAACCCATTTCCTCTGGTGATTGGATTATCAAATATGAATGATAAAATATTTAATATCACACGAAATCATTGAACTATATTCCAAGTTCTAGCTGCAGATATGGTATACAGATAATTGATAGTTGGTAATAATATAATGTTCGAAAAAACAGTGCAAAGACATAGAATTTTCAATATTTATGAACCAACTAAATTCAGTTTGCCATCAAAAATACCCTTTGAAGTTTGAGATCGAATCATTATATTATATAAAACGTGTACGCAAAAAAAAAAAATACACACGTCATTGCAAAATCAATATGTCATTCATCGCTCCGTTCAGAATCTAAAAGACTTCTCTAACAGTACATGTAGGTACATTATGCATCGACGAGCACTGCAGTACACCAAATACAAACCGAAACACGGTTACTCGTTAAATTAATATTATAATATAATATATTATTTTACCTACACGCGTATACATAGGTATCAATAATAACGGATTTGAAAAAATTAAAAAGGCACGAAATCTTAACGCCGACCGATCAGAACATAATATTATTATCGTGCGCAGTTTTCGTATAATATTTGTTTTTTTCGACGACAGCCTAGGACGGTTTTCTAGTTTTGCGTTCATAACATTTTACATCTTCGATTAGCAAACACGCACAATTTTCCAAATCATCATGCAACGCGTATACGTCGACGAGGTCCTCGGGGACTATTTTAACGTGTCTGCAATGGACGTAGTAGCAGCTCTGTTAGCGAAAAGTGAACTCCTTTTACTCTAAAGAACACGAAACCGAAGTTATGGACGACGGAGAGGAAGAGTTCTACGGAGCTGATTTAAGCGACTACGTCGTTTTGATGGTAAGCGCGGTGGTCATCGGCCAAGGCGAGGAGATTCCGGAAGTGCTGCAGTCTTGCAGCGGACAGTCCGAACCGTCGCATGGACGGGCTGCACTTTTGGACCTCGACGACCACGCGAAGACCGGAAAAGAAATGCAGGCGGATTGCACCGATATGCGGCCGGCCGACGGCAGGAAATCGGCGAAGAGTGGGCAAACCGGATGTCCGGACTGCAAGGAGTCTATTGTTCCGGTGGTCGAGCGGCAGACAGGCGCACATCCACGCCGTGGACGGACGTTGCGCAGATACGTGTCCAGGTCGTGGGTAGGCATAAAACAGGCCGGACGCCTGTTATGTTGCT
This sequence comes from Metopolophium dirhodum, assembly GCF_019925205.1. Classification (NCBI taxonomy): domain Eukaryota; kingdom Metazoa; phylum Arthropoda; class Insecta; order Hemiptera; family Aphididae; genus Metopolophium; species Metopolophium dirhodum. The sequence goes on along the minus strand of NC_083566.1, from coordinate 1,106,917 downwards.
GCGCTGCGGCCGCCGATGGGAATAACGGCCAGCAGAATCCCCGTACCCACACCTCGGCCGAGGAACGCCAGACGAGACGGCGACAAGACGGGGGAGTGGTACGGGAAAGAGCACATTGCGTCCGGGGCGGTAAGTCGCCGTCTACACATTCTCCGCAGGTCAACTAGGCGAGCCATACATTCGAGCTAGGACGTCAGCATCGCCGGCGGACCCGCGGAAACCGTTCCAAGGTTCTTTCAGGCTTTCGTCTGCTCGGCGACGGAGGACGCAGACGCGGCAATGTCAGGATTTCCACTGGACGAAAACCACGGAGAGCGTCGGGATCGCAACGTTGCGGTCCGCCGATACTCTCGTCCGGTGGAAATCCCGCCGGCCGATTCCTCAAGCGCAAGCAAATGGCCGCCTCGGCTCTGGCTCAGTGTTTGCGGTCTGCGCCGCCGTCGACGTCTTTGTCGTAATGTCGTACGGTCTCGTCTTCAGCACTCCGTCGTTGTCGTCGTCATCGTTGCGCACTAGCCGCTCGCCGCCAACCGTCCCGTCGCGGCCGGGCCTTGCCCTCCGTCGCGATGGTCGTCACCCGCGAGCAAGCGGCGCCGTCGACTCCACTCGTCCGCCCGTGGCACCGACCGGGAGAACGCGTAGTGGTGACCAGTCGTCCACGCTTCGCCATCACGTACCACTCCCCCCCCCCCCCACCGTGCTTATTGTGTCTCGTCTGGTGTTTTTTTTTCTTATTTACCTACCTTTATTATTGTAATGTTGACATTATGTGCTTTTCGTTTTTTTTTTTTATTTCTATAAACTATTTTTTGGTTGTTTGCGCGACATATTTCCAAAATAATTAAATAAAAAAAAAACTATATCTATATTATTATAACATTTTTATAATAAATAGGTAGTTACTTATTTCTTTGATATCGGGTTTTTTTTCGTGTTAAGAAATATACTTTTAGTTTTATTTATTTCAACAGAATAATGTTCATCACTGAACATGCTCGTGTGAGTTAAGTGTTAACCAACAGTGTTTTTGTTAAATTACAAATCTCAAAAAATATATTGAGGTTTTGGTGACGTGAACTTATAGTAGTTTACCGGTGTATGTGACCCTTATGAAAATTAGCCGAGGTAGTATTACCTATAATAATAAAAATAATAATAATTCTATTTTTATTGGTCGAGAAATTACAATTTTTAGTAAGTAAATAAATATAGCATAGTTAAATATCCCATCTCACTACTGAGCGTAACCCCTATACTAGAGTGATATTAAAGACAATTACACATGTATATAAATTTTATAATATTTTATATTTCCGTAAAAACTGCGTCTATATTTGACTATAATTCAAAAACATAAATAGACATACCTAGTAGTAGTTATTGATAAGTAAAATAATAATAAAAATTGAATAGAAACACATTAATATATAAAGAAGAACAACAAAAATGGAATAGATAAACGAGTAGACTACATTATAATATACGCTGGTACATTGCATATAGGCTGTAGGTCGTTAGTATTATTTAACAACCATAGAGTGTTTGCATAATTCATAAGACGTAGGTACTGGTAATAATTTTCACCGGAATATCATTCAGTAATCTCAAACCCACTTGCGAAAAACATCGACTAGATTTCACTAAACAAACTGTAGGGATTTCTATGTGGTTTCTTAGACGTGCATCTAGGTTTTAACCCAATTAAATTAAATTTGTAGGCATAATATTTTACAATAATTTTTGTGTTGTAAAAACTTTCATTGAACACAGATCCTTAGCGGGATATGTTTTTTCTATAATATATATATATTTAAAAACATTAGATTCGAACAAAGACACTCTGACCGATCAGTCGCTATATATAAAATCGTAAACTTTTGTTTCCGATGCTTGGACATGGCTCCCTTCGCCAACTTTCGCGATGCCCTCGGCGTACAGTTTGAATACATCTGTTATGACTTATAAGGCCATACACGATGTTAATTATCTGAGATATTCGATTTATGTAAATATTTTACAATTATAAACGCCTATAAATTATTACTAATAGCGGTTTTAAGTTAGGATACCCGAAAAAGTGTTAATCCGTTATTTATTTTATCACAGGAAGAAAAGTCGTAAGTTTCGTGCGAAATTATCAAATTACATTTATTTGAATTTTGACAAAAGTTAATAATTGCTTAATTATTCTGACAGAAAATTTGTTGGTGAACTACAAAATTATTTTGTCCATCGATGGATTAGGGATAATATACTCGTATATAGTCGTATGCGAAATAATCGTGCCAAAATCAGTAGGTCAATCTACTTTATACTTGTACGGTGCACCTTCTCAGTCGTGTAATTTATCACATTTTATCGGCTTTTTATTTATTTTCGTACATCCTTTTCTACTTAAAATCACTGACGTCGTGATTCAGTAAATAAAATATACATACTATTGTAATACGTTACGATAAAATGAACAATTTGCGATAATATCTATCATCTTGTATTCTTGTCGATGGGCAGAAAACAGAGTAAATCTATATAATTAGTTGTTTTTTCACAGCCGAATATAAATTATTTTATTTTTAAAATTGAAGTTAAGCCCGGCGACTATGGCTATTAGCTGTTGTAGGGGTTATGAACTGTATACTGTATAGTTGGTAAGGTCGGTACGGTAAGGCGTTGTTACGGTTGTTACGGTAGGTAAGCAACGCGTGGATGTGTGACAAGGTTTTAACTACTATACGAACCCGGGTGGTCACCCATCCGGAAGCTAGTAGCTGCGGGAGTTACTTACTCTCAGTCGCATTGCACGACTGGGGGGCAGCCAACACGCCAAGCCACCCGAGTATATATATATATAATATATATTATTATATTATGTAGATATATAATATTGTATCGTACAAAAATATCGTCGGAGGGTGCACGCGTGTCAGACGTCTCAGTGTCTATAGTCTATACGGATTACGGACCGTCTGCATGATATCATACATAGGAATTTGTTAAAAATAAAAACTAATTTTCCCTCAAGAGTATTATAATATAATAACGTGAAACGTCTTCATAAAATAAAATATACATGATATACTCGTGGGTGTAAGTAAGGTTAAACAATTTATACCTCAACATTTTATGATGTTATTATTTATTGTGACTCTATATATTATATTATATATTGGTTTTGTCGATTGCGCGATGTACCTGCATAATATATATTATCGAGGCGTACGCCAAACGCAGAAAAATTAGGTGCCAACACGTTAATTTTGATTAATGACTTTACCGTCTGTACCGCGGCTGTACCTATATACTATAATGTAGTGAATAGCCGTACAGGTATATAATATATAGGACATATAGCTAGGTACATGACATGTTAATAATTACGAGTAATTTATGACGGATATAATTATTACACATAGAACCGCATTATAAATTATTATAAGCATCGATATTGAGGGTGGAGATGAATAATATTACAACCTGTTCGATAGTTAGATACCTCTATATCTATACCGCAACGATCGGTTTAGTCTTCCTCGATCTGTCGGTTTAAAAGCAGACGATGCGAAAAGTTCGCAAGACTGTTTCATAAGTGTATTGTTCTCCAAGTATAATATTTATAGAAATATACTAATATAACAATATAGTAAAATTAGTAATATAGCCACGGTCTATTGTCTATACACCACCATATTAGCTGTTATTACCACGTGCCGCGGACCCACATATTGACCCAACTATAGTGACTATACAATGCGGACCACTACGTAGCGCACTCTCGAAAACGATCGTCCGTCAAACCAAATGATTCAGATAGGTACATCGAAAAATAAGAGCTTGTATAATGTCTGCAGAGCCGTAGCCAGGAGAGGGAATAAGCCCGCCCTTGATCCCTATGGTCTCCCGTACGAAATTCCTGGCTACGCCACTGCATAGTGTCCATTGTGCATTATTGTTTATGATCGAAATAATATGGAAACAAACAGAACGCGTATAATGTATATTATTCTCGGAATATTTGTTGACGTCGGTTTTAAATCGATTTCGGTATTATAATAATAATATTTTGTACTTTATTATACGCCATTAGACGTCTGAAACCCTTACGGAACTTTTTATTATTATTTTTTTTTTTATCGGAGGACGTGTGGTATTTTTCTATTATATATTTTTGCTTTGCCAGCGTTCACTTTCCGACTACGGCAAAGGTCAAACGGACGTGCAACGCCACGTGTACTGCATTAGAAACAAAATATATTGAAATACATATAATATAATATTGTAATATAATTATAATATTGTGTTATAATACCGCGGTTAGCTGGTATAATATTTAGACTGTGATTTATCGTTATTCGCCGCACTTCTTCGATGTTTCGCAAGCGTTTTCGAAAGGTCAAACGGAATCACCTGTACTGTGCGTCAAATGATTAATATTTGATCGGGACGGGCAGGCGGTGGTGCCGCGGGAGCGGTGGAACTATTGCAGTGACTGCAGCAGCCGTTGTAAATTATTATTTTTATACCATGGTTATACCGTCCGGCAGATGAAACACGGAATCGCGGACAGACGAGACGCTGCGGCGGCACATAAGTTAATAATATTGTTATTGGCTTGAATAAACGACAGCACAAAGTCTGCTGGTGCTGCCATCACGGTTTAAGTACTTATCTAATACTGTATTTCACGTTTCATAGCCAAACGGTTCAAATTAGGTTGGCCAGGTATCTATAGGTATAATCCGTATGCATACGATGTATTAAATAAAGTCACGACCGGAAATTTATGTCGACAACATAATATTGAAAGTTATAATGCGATAACAGTTTAATAATATTTAAGTTTTTTCAATTTAAGTATTTTGTCTCACTTTCTATTTGAAACCTGCACAAACCCGAATTTTTGAAGCCATTAGTTTCAACCTAAGACTTATTAAAAATGTTAAGTTTAACTAACTAAAATAAAATAGGGTTAGGTTATAAATATACTTGAAAGTTGAGTATTGGTGTTATAATGACTTATGAATTGGCATGTAGTCAGTAGGAAATTGTATTTATTTAGTCATATTATTAGTTCTGAATGTGCGCTCCTTGTTCACGCCTTCTTGCCCTGCCCTGAATAGTGAAACCAGCCCTGCACGTATGTCACCTATAGCATGTTTTGCAACAAAGGGGCTCAGTAATCCACGGAAGCTTCAATTAAAAATATGTTAAACATCCCATACATTTTAAAAATTGCCAAACCCTCTGGCGCGATACCCACATTCTAATATATTCTTGACAACACTCAATTCCCACAGTAAAATTTTACAAATCTAAATGGAATATCTCACTGATTATAATATTTGACACCAATAATATGCGGGATTGGGGAGAGGTTATATAAGTGATCTATCTATCTCACTCCTCGGTATGTCTTATCGCGTTTTCTAACCAACCTATTGATAATTTCCGAGACGATGAAAACGAATTTCGAGCCCGCCGCGAAGTGGCCTTGGTCCCGAATTGTATTATTCAGTGACTTTAACGGCTGCAGCATTAGCGACAGTTTAAAATACCAACCCGTGGTACATACGTGTATACCTACAACGTATCTAGAAACGTAAACAGTTTTGCAATAATCTTTATCGCATATATTATTGTTATATACCGTGTCCGTCAATATATTATGTTATCGATATTTTGTTGGAGATATAGAAAATATCTTTCACACAGCACAATATTTTTTCGTCCACAATAACATATACATACACGCATGCGAGCACCCATACATGACACATCATAATATTATTATATATTATATAAACGCGGTATAGTGAGATCGCACGTCCTCCAAACGATGATAAATTATCTCGTCGGTGTCGTCGGGCTGATAAAAAAAAAAAAAAAAAGAATAACAAAATGTAGATATCCGCATTATAGCAAGCGCATACATAATATAATGCGCGCGTGAAATTAGTATTGTCGGTTATTTTAGGAAGACCGATTACAATGTATTATTATTGTATGTAGGTACATTAATTTTGTCGAAAACCTTAAGGACCTTGGCGTATTATTTCGACGGTATACGACAAATCGCCGGCAGCGATTTTCGAGATCTATACCGGCTATTACCCATATACTGCAGCAATGTGCAAAATATGTGCGTTTTGTTTTTTCAGACGCAATTCTTCCAGAGACGCATAGCAGATTGCAGCACGTGATCAAGGAAATCATCGGTGGTCGTGTGATCGGATCGTGTTCAAACAACAATAAAAATTCTACATCGTTATATTGTACGACGCGTTTCTCTCTCTCTCTCTCTCTCTCTCTCACTCTCCCCGTGTATCTCTCTCCTTGTCTCACTTCTGTACACATTTTGTTTGACTCCGCTGTGACGTTATTTATACACATTTTAACCTTAACCCTTTCGGTCTCGAGGGGCCCGAGAAATCACGAGCTCGTCGCAAGCTGCTGCTGCAAAATCGGCAGCGTCGATTATATATACCCTATATATAATCCGTCGTAAATTATTGTTCACTGCGTCGATATAATAATATTATTACGTTTGCCGTACAGTTTCTACGCAATGGTTTTGACTTGTGACTCTATAGTTTCTACGTATAATTTCACACATTATTATTAACTACCTATACTTATACGTGTATTCTGTAACAATGATAATAAAATATAGTCTCGATGATGCAGCCTGCACGAAAAGTCGAAAACTTAATCACCAGCTCGCGCGTGCATCGATGATATTCATTAATAATATATCACCGCGTAATTATAGAATATATAGTCTTTGATAATTTCGTTTTATAGCACTCGTTTAATATAATATATTGTAATATATTCGTTAACCTTCGAGGATATAGGGAATCGAAGCTCGGGGCTTTATGGAATATATATGTATATATAGGTATACTAATAAAGACGTGTTAAATATTGTCCATATTTGTATAAGTATTTAATATAGGTATAGTGATTAAAAGTTTCACAAATGATCGTTTGCACAAATTCTGAAATCACGTATATACAACAGAATAAAGTTATATACAAAAAAATGGCGATCTTGCGGCTGCTGCATAGTTGTAGGGTTTGAGTGTATCTATCTCCATTGAGTAGGCCATCATAATAGTATGGTATATAGATGTGTAAAAACTTGAATTCAATAATCAATCATTGTATGTTTGTATATTGGAAAAACGATTCCGAGCGAAGGGTACGGTGGATTAGCTTATAACTGTTTAAAGGATAGTTTACAAACATTATTATACCATCACATTATATCTAAATTTAACAATTATAATCATTAGTATTAATAGTATTGTTTCTTAATTTGGTAGGTTTAATTAATTTTTTTTAAAAATACCACCTATTATGTAACATATAATTCAGTACCGTAAGGTGAAAACAGCTTAAAATAGAACAGAAAATATCATAGTATATATATATAGAAAAATATATTATAAAAGTAATAGCAGAAAGCTTAAAGTTTCCTGTCTGATTTACATGACAGAAAACCAAATTGATTTGATTAATTGATCGAAAACTAGTGTTGCGTTTAATATGACTGTATTTACAAACTAAATCAAAACTATACTATCAGAGACTATCTTCAATTTCAAGATTGGAGACTTTTAGGGATTGTCTGCTTCATAATGGGTGATGACAAAAAAACACACATATTATTAAATATGTAAAACCAATACATTCCTAAAAAATCTAAAAGCTAATAATAGAGAGACCAAGAATAATATGATGATCTTAAAAAAAAATTGAATATACATTTAACTTTGTAATAACTGTACTTATTTTTTTCGACCTTATAATATGTTTATAAGCAAACCTGCTGTCAAGTTTTGATTTTTGATAACCTATATTCTTAATTTATCGTTCTGAAGCAGATTGATTTTTAAAAATTTGATTTGAAAATTAAAATAATTTTCTTTTATTAGGTAATTATAATATTACAATTGAGATCAATGAAAAAGGCGACTTACTTGATATAACTAATGGATTTTTAAAAAAACCCAATTATGAACCTATAATATGTAAATTGAGAATGTGCTGACTATTTTCACAATTATTATTATTATTTGTGGTATTTTTACCGTCACGTCATAACGCCATAATAATGTCATATATTTATACTTTGAACATGTAGGTACAATATAAAGAAACAACTTTTTGGCGACACACCGGTTGAGAACCACTGGTTTATATGATACTTTTGGAGCAAAATACGTATAGATCATCGCATATTTAATTGTACCTGACAGGTATATATAAATAGTAATATAAGTGCCATCGAAATTGGATAATAATATTACTTATTAATGTCCTCAACTTCAAACTATAAGTGTGACGTTCAGTGAATATATATGGATGTAAACGATTCACTCCAACACTACGTCGTAAAAACTTTTTAATTGTGTCTTTTATCGCTGCAGTCAAAGGAAATCTGAGAGAAAATTGAAAATTCACGCCGTCTCACCATACATAATACAATTTTCTCCGATCGACCGAACGTGTCACAGAGTCGGTACTGAGATGTAATCGATTTCAGCACCAACGTTTATTATTATATTACTATCAACAGAAATATATTTCGATCATCGTCAAACGGTTGGTACATTATAACACTACAAGCGCATATTATAATATATTATTATACAGCTGCTTCCTCGTCGTTACGTCGAGGAACGTTGTTCGGTGACAATGTCGATGTGGAAAACTACTTATATGTTGTATAGGTATTGTAGTATATCTATTATATTATATTATGCTATAGTAATATCTACCTATATCGTGTGTTTGCTAAATCCTCAACACCCATAATATTAGAATATATCATTAAGCCTAACTCGAGGTCTTCTATTTTTTTTTTTTTTTTTTATTGACAAATAAAGTAGCGATTTTTTTTATTTGTGGACCGCACACATTTTCCTTATATATATATAAATATAATAAACACGTGTATGTTTTTTTATAATATTTATGTGAAATTTATACGAAATCTAAAACAGTAATAAAATAAAAGTTATCATATTTTTTCGTATGATATCAACCTTTTATATTTCACGAGAAGTGTTTTTTTCTTACATCATAAATTACATTCGGGCGGGTTGCCATCACAATAATAATATTATAACGATACGGTATCCGCGCTGCATAAATATATATAAATGACGTGCGACGCTTTTAGGTTTCTAATTTCTATATAAACACATACGACTATATACGATTACGAGAGATTTGAGACTTGTTGTTTTCAAACGCGAAGTAATATTTTCCGGGTTTTATTAATGCCGTTTCTAATAAAAATATGCGATAATAATAATAATTATTATTCAAGATAAAATTCATCGAATCCGATTGAAACTGCTGGGGTCCCCTGCAGTATATCAGGGTTGTTCTTGGCTTTACACGATGATACCGAACTACACTCAGGGATGGTTTAGGAATAAGATAAATTTATATCTCGTGTCTTTTGACATTTTTAATAACTGTATCTGGTATCAAGATACTTTGTCTATGATAAATTTATATCTTGTATATATTCTATTTTTATTTTTACAATAAGATACTTAACGCAAAATATATTATGATGGTTCACGTTTTTTAGAATTTAATGAAAATTATAACGTATAATTTATTCAAATCAGTTTTTTTTTTTTTTTTTTAGTAATCCATTAATAAAGAAACTTTCTTCCACCTCACTTCCTGGCAATGTAATTAGAAGACTCAAAAGACAGTGGCCTAGAGACCTACTAAAATAATAATAAAAAAAAAAAAACCACGACATCAAAAATGTACTCGGTCGGGTGGTGTTGCTGAGTGCCTGCCCAAAAATGTTAAATTCTGCTACTTTATATTATATTAAATATCCTATTTGCTCATTGTACATAAATTGTAAATTACTTAAATAAATAAAAAAGGTATTTATTTTTTTTTTTTAAATCAGTTTTTAATTCAACTAATGGTTTATATTCCCATAGTCGATTGACCGAATCATAGGTTAGGTTGATATTAATTAAATGCATTTATATTAATTGAATGAAAAGACGTTTAAGAAAGGTTTGCATTTATGTAAATAGCGTGTAACATAAATTATTTTTGAATTTGAAAAAAATCAGTAGGTATTATTAATGAACGCAGATGTGTAGGCCATTCATATAGTAAGTACCTACGGTAACACAAATAGGAAAAATGTTTTGGCTTAAGTCCCAAACATTTAAAAATTATATTATTACTTTTTGAAGGGGCTTTGAGTGATTTTGTTTGGGGGGGGGGGAGCTAAAATAAAGTGAAATAAATAAGTTTAGTATAAGTATAGTACCTAGATATTTTATGTTTTAATAATTTTATTTACGAAAATAATTATTTAAAAAATATTTAGGTATATTGTATTACAGATACAATTATTGGATGATATCGAACGAATGTCTTCCCATTAAGTTATATTTAAGTATAATAATAATAACAAAAATAAAAAAAAATATTTATTAAATTGGTTTATTATTTTATGTACAGAAAATCTAAGAAAGCATTTTGTTTTTTATAAGAAAATATAACTAAAATTTTGGATTTGCTGTTATTGTGACCAAATATAAAAATCCTAAATCGAGAAAAAAATTACCTGACCATTTCCGTTATGACGATCGTCCTATCCATTTTACACACCATATTAGTTTCAAAATACGTCAAAAATCGGTAAATATTCACGTGGTGTCGTAGTCTGCAGACTGCAGTATATCATAATATTATGTACCTATGTACCACACAGGCGTACCTACATATTATTGTTATTTCATATATTGGTATTGTAATAGACAATAATATATTGTCGTAGCCCGTATAGGTGAAAAACGTTTCACAATCTACGGAATTCGATCGCGCATAGCCGAGTATATTATACACAATATCGGAATATTGGGTGTCACACACATATGATATTATAATATGTACCAGCTATACCTATGTTATAGCCTATGGGTATAATTGGCGTATTGCATTATTTTCAATTTTTTTTTTCTTTCGCATTATAAATAATACCATTTTCCGTTGCGATTTGGCTTCAATGAAAACTCATACGGACGTCGATATCCCCCAAGGCCGAGTCGCCGAAATCACCATCAGCCTTGGACAACAGGTACAAGTATAATGTACCCAATAACAATAAAATTCGCGAATGTGCCTGCATATGTGGTAGACATGCGTCTATAACAGCTGCAGTCAGACGGAATGCTCAAATTTGTTTCAGAGATTTCACTCAAGCATACACCGTTTAAAACCGAACCTAATCCAACCTAATAAAAATTCACACACACACACACACTAATACAAATAGTAAGTGACCATAAAAATAATAGTAAAATCTAACTCCACGATTTAACATAGTGTCCTAAATACTTGAAGCCCGACAGGTAAATAAAATGTAATAGCATATAATATAGGTAATACAGTTTTGGTTGATTTTTTTCAGATTACCATACACCCCGAAGAAATCGTCGAATCCTGTGCGATATCGTTGTATGCTGTGTATTTATATTTGTACCTATAATAGGTATTGCACATTAAACTATTAAAGTATAATACTAAGCAATAAACTGATCGCGGTATTGGGTATAATATGTTTAAGTTCGAATTGTTGATTGGTTCAAACTCTGATATTGAAGAGTTTAAGATACAACGAGAATCATCAAACAGTAGAGTAATCTTTTTATTATTAAAAAGTATTAACGTTTCTTAGAATATTTTTCCGAACGAGTGGGTAGTTATAATTAGTTATAAGTTTTTTAGATACGCAGTTTAGTAACCCACAATTTTGTGAGAAACCTCTGTGCCATTCCACTTATATTTAAACTTTAAATAGGTACTTATATTATTATGTTATAACCTTATATTTTACATTAATAATAAACTGCTCGTTCAAAATTTTATTTTCATATACTTATACATTTTTAGAAAAATATACTGTTTTAAAATATGAAATGTATGTTTTCATTTAACCTAGTCGATACTCGTGTTGTAAACATTCGATTAATATTATAATACTGTCAACATTGGTTACTTAAACTTTTACAAGCATTTCCGTATAAAAAATTATCAACAATCAATATGCTACTATAAAACCTACGATTACATCTCCAGCTAACAAGAATCCAAAGGCAAATAAATAATAATGTGTTTACGTGTATTCAAATTTTAACTCCATCTATGTAAATATTAATAGTTGGTAAGTATAGTACTTTATTTTATTATATTATGTCTGCGAACAGATAAGACTTTTTCTGCATTTTACGATCGTATAATAACATAATAATAATATTATATTATACCTACTTATACACCTTGAAAAACAATCCTAACTATGGAAATTCAATTAATTTTTTATTGTTAAAGCATTGCACATAAATTCGGATATTATTGTATGCGTTTATATTTTTAATTGAACGAGATTGACACAAATTATGGATTTTGTGATTATTTTTTGCAGTTTACGCGTTGTATTACCATTATTATTACTTATTATTATTATTATTATGTCCTTGTGGTCTCTGACTCACGAGACTTCGATTAGAACAACATAAAGAAAAAATTTAGTATTGATATTAATATTTAAATAAAAAAAAAATATATATAAATACGAGAGACTCCGCGTTCGGGTAGGAGGTAATAAATTTACTCGATATTTTTGAATTAGTCATCCAGGTTTCCTGTATCATTATTATTATAATGTACACATGTACGATGGCACAAAAAGTTTTATTATTTTAAAAACTGTCGTCACCGTTTCAATACTTATAGCCAGTGTTGGGAAGGAACGCGTTCCTTGAGGAACGCGTTCCTGGAACGCGTTCCTTTTATAGGAACGAAGCTCGGAACGCGTTCCATTTAAAATATAGGAACGAGGAACGGGAACGAGTTCCTATTTTGAAGGAACTTGAACGAAAATTTCCGTTCCTCAAATAATGAAAAAATTTTAACACGTTGAGTGCCACAGTATATTTTATGAAGCGCATATAGTGTGTTTCCGCGCCAAAACTGAGCCGCGACGCCGTCGGTCGACTACGTGTCGTGTTCCGGGTCGTTTCCGGTTCCGCGCGCCAAATTAGTTCTTCTCAAACAAAACAAAATGTCAGTATAAAAATATTTTTTCAAATAAATTGAATTAAAAAAAAAAACAGATTGTTGTATCATACTATGTCCTATACTCCTATGGGCTATAAGCCTATAACCTATAGCATGTCTCTATGTGTGGTGTATCGTGTATAGTACACACTATACACTGTATACTATACTACTATAGTAATATAAATGTATAATATTATGCAATTATGCAATATGAATGTATATATATAAAGTTTCAAGTCTACGCTATACAACTTTTGAATTATAACAAAAAAAATCTAAGACAAATCATTTTTGTTAAAAATCGGTGCTCCTAGAAAGGAGTGAGTTAACCGATTTCAGTGGTGGTCAATGGTGTTTTTTGCGAAAAATTTTTAAGTCAGAAATAATCGGTTAACTCTCTCGGTTCGATTATTTCTGACTTAAAAATTGTTCGCAAAATACACCATTGACCACCACTCAAATTGCAAAAAAAGGAACATGAAGGAACGGGAACGCGTTCCTTTTTAAAAAGGAACGGGAACGCGTTCTTATTTCGGGACAGGAAAGAGGAACGGGAACGAGTTCCTTTCTTACAGTAGGAACGAGGAACGGGAACGAGTTCCTTTTTAAAAGGAACTTTCCCAACACTGCTTATAGCACATACTTACATCAAATTATACACATCTGACAGCTTTTGAAATCTGAGTTGTATGTACCGTTGTACCTATACACCATACATATATATATACAATTAATAATACGATATTCTAACAATCTAACTGCGTTTTTCTAAATCGAATTCTAAATAAGGTTGCTGGAATAGAATATGTTAAATTGTACAATTATCCAAAAAGGATAGTTCAAAGAAAAATTAACATTTTAAAGTTTAAAATAATTCTAATAAGAAATGATGAAATTCGTATTAATAGGGATGCTTTTGGTCCAGGGGTAACGTGTGTCGAATATTGTTTGTTATGCTACAGTCAACAGTCACTATATACAACAATTTGGTATTTACACCTATTCGCCGGACAAAATCAAATTGTAGATTAGTGGAAAAGTATTATAATTATATAGAGCGTGGTAACTAAAATATATAAAATATAATTTTTGTCACGTCTGCACCGAAAGTTTAGTTTTCGATAGCGGTTGAAGCGTTGGAAACCGTCCTTTTTCCGTCCAGTGGGTGGTAAAGCGGAAATCCCCAAAAGTGCTGTGCGCACATATCACGCGCGTATCATCTGTACAACCAATCACTATACCACGGTCCTTACAAAACATAAACTTTTGGTTACATCTTATCGTATGACTTCCATGCATGACGCTTAAAATAAATAAAACCATACCGTTTCTTTCATGAAATTGTTTTATAGAATAGTCTGGTTGTTGCATAGATCCCTGCATTACCTTTGCCATGATCGATGAACGCAGAGGCGTAACAACAAATAGTATGTGTGGCTCGTGCGGGAATGCAATTTCAGTCTTGGGTGAAATTCGGCCCTCTCCTGCGGCCCTCGCCGCACACGTCACCCGCGACTGAAACAGCTCACTCCCCGCCCTTGCCACACATTATATACTATTACAAATTTTATAGAACTTCGGAAAATTAGAAAACCCTGCACCGACACTCTTAAAAGTATAATTAATGATAATTAGATCTCGAACATTGAAAAAAAAGGTCATGGGGGATCTAACCTCTCCCGTTAGACCTGCACCACTGGCCTTTTATACACATATAGGATTACGATAATGCGATGTAGCTATTACGTTTGTCGTATACTGGCGTGGAGGAAATCCACGCATTCTTTAATTTTGGCGATCAATTGGTTTTTTTTTTTTTTATTATTTATTAATATAAAGTTTTCCTGACATTCGACATCATTTAAACTTAGGTGTAAAGAATTAATTATTTTTTAACATTTATAAATTAGATCACAATTATGGTATGAATAGTTAAAACTATGGTTTAAAATATACTGAATAGGATAAGATTGTGAAACATTGATAGATAATAAAATATAAGACAATATTTACATAAAACAATAGTAGATTAAAGATTTAGGACGTCGTGTGGACGGACGCGTTGGAGTCTGCGACTGTTTGGACGGGTGAATCGCTGAAGCCTGAAGTGCTGCAGCTGTGGACCACTTGTTCTAGATAATTTGTCAAAGAAGCTTACCGATAATTCTCTTATGTAGTTTTTGATAGTAGGATACGATCAATTGGTAGGCAGGTATGTTTTATTATATCAATATTTAATATTATTATTTCATCTTTTAATGGCGTTTCGAGTTTTCCACTGGTAAAAAAATCCGCGACGCGTTTGAGCATTACGGAACAATGTGTATACCTCTAGTTAGGTTAGGTTAGGTCTAGTTATATCATTATTGGGCCGCATGTTATATGACACCGCCGCTGCAGCAGTGGTCATTAATAATCATTAGTTTCGTGTACAGTATAATTTATACCAAAGGTATAATGCGCGCGTAAGACGATTATTATTGTTACTATATATTATCATACTTATTACCTATACTATGATTAAAAAACAAATAATACAAACACGACAACCACCGTGACGGGTATATAAACAGCCCGCCGACATAATACGCTCGACGCAGTGATCTACATTTTAGCGCGACCACCGACCTGAATGTAATAAATAATAATACAATATAGGTAGGCAGTACGTATATATTATATTCTTTCCAGAATCGTATACGCACCGAGCTTGCACCGAACACTCGTTTTCGTTTCGGTCTCGGTGCAGCACGGTCGGTTTCAAAATCTCTCGTAATCTTCCAAATTCCATCTCATTCCTATTAATTGACCGACTTGTCCGCATGTTGTAGCAGAAGAGTTTTCGACGAAACCAGACTACGACCGCGGTTACGCAACATCGAAAATCGTAATAACGGTTGTAAAATATTATTGTTGTTCGATTATAATAATATTTTATAACCCATGTAGAATTTATTACGACGACAACAAACTCGTGGTGCGAGGAGGATCCAATGCTTATCGTTTGGCTGCAACACTTCAGTATTAACAGATACTATACTAGACCGCGTGATTTGTTCAACGTTAAACACCAATTGTTTCAAAAACTATACCTATATATATCAACGTTTTTTTATCACATCTTTTTCGACAGAGATTTCGGTTGAGTAAAACACACTGAAATCTGCACTCCGCATTATTAATTCGTCATAATTATTATATTATCTAGAATGTAAAATATATATAATTGTTAAACACACGTATTTTTAATGACCTTTGGATCGCTTAAATAACAAATCACCAGGGCATGAAAAAAAAAATTGTTGACGATTCGTTGGTACAATTCCACATACAAACGGCCTCCATTTATCGATAAAAGTATACCTGTTAGAATATATAATATGCGTAGGTATATAGTAGGTAGCCGATTGCAGGTATCACATATTATTATTTCGTGCGTATACGTCTAGTCTCAGACTCTGTTCCGATAGGTCATCGTAAATCTCACGGCTTCACAGATGATGCCGGACACGGTCTAATTCGCAGTCTGTATAGAAACGCGATCCACGACATAATAACAAATAAACGTAATTATAACAAGCTGTATAGGTATTGCTACTGTAGTGTACAGAGTACAATGTATTGTCTAAGATAGGTACCTAGTTAAATTTTATTCTACGACTTTATTTTTACAGACTAACAATGTCTGAAATATTTTCGATTTACTAAAATCTATTTAATCCACGAAGTTGATTCAGACACTTAATTCTATACATTTCTATACCTTCAAAATAAAAAAAAACTGTGGTCTACAGTGTTCAGCGGTCATGAAGAATTGAAAAAAATAATTATGAGCCATATAAGCTGCACTTTTTTCCAAAATCGTTTTGTTAACGAACCCGAAAAAAAACTATATAATATATAAATAATTTATACTGGCTGATGCATGTTCTTTAACATCTGGTAGGTATAATCTATAAACAGTGTCGAGGTAATCCGTACCTTGATTTCAAAGGCGGGGGTGAAGGGTGTCGCTTAACAACTTTACTACGCAGACGTCTTACTAAACTGTAAAGTACTTATCACTCGAAGACGGTCTGCTGCAAAGAGCATTTTTCCTGCTTGCGACTACATAGAGACTTTAACGCATTTGATACAATATTCCAATTTGGCGATGCGCCCTGCAGTATATTATTATAAATATAGAAAACTAGCTGATATCGTGCACTTCGTTTCCCGTTAAATATACCAACTCTATATGACTCAAACTTTGTTCAATTCGTTATTTAATATTCGGTGTATGGTGTTCAAAATTTATCTTATATTTTCTGTTGCCTGGAATAAAAATTCTGATTCGCGGCGGTATATTATCAGGTAGGCAATCTACCGCTGGTAGATCGCGGACCCCATGCTGTTTGTACGTAACTGTATGATTTAACTCTAAAGTATCAAAGTTATACCAAGCTTGTCGTTTTTACTTAATCCCACCTAGGTACCTAACATAATCAATTAATACAAAATCTTAACCTAACCAAACCGTACTAAAATCCGATAAATAAAAAAAACCAAATTTAACCCTTTTTAAATTAGCCTATCTTCTTCCCAGAGGTCTATTCTACACACAAACATTCCTTTATATATCCTACTAATATTATAAAATTTTTAAGTATGTTTGTTACTCTTTCACGTAAAAACTACTGAATGGATTTTAATTAAACTTTACAATAATATAGCTTAATATACATCAGAATAACACATAGGCTACAATTTAAATTAAATTTAAATTTATACTAAATAATTATAATAATTGTTTGAATTATTTATTGTTTGAATGTTATTTATTATTTGCCAGCGACTATTTCTTACTTAAAAAGGTATAGGTATACAATTTACAAATTTTTAAAAATTAAAATTAAAACTAAAAAATTCACACAATAAATCTTTATAAATTGTAGCCTATGTGTTATTTTGATGTATAAGCTATATTATTGTAAAGTTTCATTAAAACCCATTCAGTAGTATTTACGTGAAAAAGTAACAAACATACTTACAAACTTTCGCGTTTTAATATTAGTAGGACTAAGCAGCGAAAATTATAATATATGCTATATTACACGACTTGTGATCATTATTGTGTATACCCATCATATAATATTATAATGTTTATAATGCTTAAAGCTATTTTAATTAAAAATAGTTTTGGAAACTTATTTTATTTTATTTTAGTTAATTATTTTTATGTTTAATATAATTTTAAATTTTAGGTAAGCTTTTATATTATGCTTGTGTTTGCATTTTAACTTTATTATAACGAAATTATATTTGTTATTACAATAATTAATAATATATGATAGAATTACTATTTATAGAGTAACTTATTAATTACATGATTTAAATTATTATAGAATACCTTTTGTCGTGTTAATTTATTATTCGTTGTAAAGTATATTATTGTATATAAGCGGTCTAGCTAGTATTTAACAAGATATATTGATCAGATAGTACCTGGGACATATTGTGTACCTAATTTAGCGAAAATAATGTAAATTGTAAACAGTAAAAACCACATCGAGAACCGATTTCGTTCTCAGTTCTAACGCTATGTGCTAACATATAAACGTAATATATTATGTTTTTGTACCGGCCAATGAAATATAATACAACATAATATTATAGTAAATTAGTAAATATAACGCGACAATCGATTTTTAAATCCTTTATTTGTATTTATTTTTTTTTTTTAACATGCGTGACATCCACGCGGGTGGCCGCTGCACGCTGTGAATCCTATCTGTGTAATATGTTATAAGAAATTTAAAAAATAAAAATAGTAATAATTTACGATTTCTATGATTTTATATGCTTTCATACGTAATCACATCGCGCATCATAACGTTCAACACGCGCAGCGTGGTCGTGTGGATACCTCAAAACAGTTATAATGTTATACGACGAGTTCAACACTATGATTATTATTATTTACACATAATAATTCACTGATTTATCACCTAATTTTGCACACGCACCGACACACGCCCACCATTTGACTACCTGTACTATAGGTATATGATATTAAGAATCGTACCGACGTCTACAGACAGCTATTATCACACTAAACTTAAAATAATGTTAAATGCGTTTGAGAAACATAATATATGCATTGAAAAATATCCAAAAAGTATTAAAAAAATTGTATGCATTGAATTGTTTTAATAAAACTTTGTTTTGTTCTTTATTTGAACGGTAAAACATTTATTACGGGTACATACATACCGGGTCTGCAAATAACGATTAAAAATTAAAATTTCCCACTACAGCTGCAGTGAGTTGCAATTTATTTTAAGCATGTATAACCGTATATAGGGTAACGCATAGTTAGCCTAACCTAACTATATACCTACTCAGTGGTAGTGTCCGAAGTATGTAAAAATACCCTAAACCCTCGTTAAAATATTATAATAATATAATGATTAATGATCTTTAGAAAAATGTCATGAATAACACTCAAAAAACGTATAATATTCAACTAGGTTTAAGGCGACACAGATTTAATTACCAGTTATATATTAAACTTTACAAACCATTTTTATTTTAATTTGTAAATAGTAATGAGAAACAGTGAATTAATATGTGCTTGATCGTTATGAGTGTTTCGTGAGTAAGGCATGAGGATCTTCCTTTCCCGAATGGGGGTGTGACATATAGGTACTGAAGTGACGAAATAATATAACCTCGTCAGTATTGTAAGAACTAAGAAGTCAAATGTTATAAATATATAAAAAAAACACCACCTAAAAGTATAAATCGGATCAGAGTAACACAAATCGAAATACCAAAAATCCTCGTTCAAATATAATAATATATCAATAATAATAACAATAATGGTCTTTAGAAAAATAAATGAGATCGAAATTCTGATGCTGCAGGCCGAAGAACGTACTCGCTGGCTAGTAAACACATCGTCGTCTGGGTGATTTTCGAATTTATCGGCCTATGTGTTGATTCAATACTCATTAGCAATTCTCAATTCAACCACACGATACGAGTAAATCCACGTACGAAAAAAAATAGCTGTTCGCCATAACATCAACGCAACGCAATAAATGTCGTACTACTCGAAGAAATAGTTGTTGGCATTATGAACGGCAGTTATGAGAACGAAAGTGACGAAAACCTTGTACCAGTCGTTGCATCTCTTCTGTCTGCAATCGGCAGTGATACAAGTATACGACTTTGAGTGGTGACGCGCTGTCCCCAGGTCGTAGCCCGCAGAATCCACTCGGATTCCTAAGGACGCATCACTCGGAGACGCCCTATAGAAAAACAATAAAAACGCTGAAAACCTCGAGGAGTCAATTTTCTTTGCCGGTGATATATTGTCGAGCGGCGACGCTCTGTCTCCAGAGTTGGAGCCCGTAGATCCCACTCCGATCCCTGCTGCAGAGAAAGCACCGTTCGTCTACACAGCCCAGGAAGATGATATTACCAACTTTGCAGCAAGAGTCGAGGAGTCAATTTTGTTGGCCAGTTATACGCTGTCGAGTGAAGACTCCCTGTCCTCGGAGTCGGGGCCCGTCGATCCCACTCCTATATTCCAGGGGACGGACCGCTCGGCGACGTGATGTCTGAAGTGTTATTAGGTGTAGAAATTGTGCCACCCAAAGGTACACAAGTGCTAAAAAACTTTGGGGAGCTGGTTGGTTGGCTGGACCCGTCGGCAACACTCGGAAATGCGCTCCACCCCGTAGGAACAGATTTTCAACGCGTTTTCCGCGTCTTGTGTTTCTACTTTCTGTCGAAGAGAAACCGTCCACAGCTCGCAATAGTTTAGCCCCGCCGAGGCGAAGACGTCGACAGGATGACGGTGACGCAGAAGAGGGGAGGATACGAGAAAAAGCAACGACGGTGCCCGGGGGCAGTATGTCACCCACACGTTCTCCGACCACCCAGGGCGCGATGGGTTCGTGGGTGTAGTGAGCTCTGTCTCCGTTAACGCACGAGACCCTCTGGCGCGGTCACGTGGAGCGATGGACGATGCGGACGGCTGCGGCAGTGACATTGGCACGGGGTGAGAGGTAGAGATATATGTGATAGGAACACGGACGTCAGCAGCGCCGGACCCGTGGAAACTCAATAATTTCAGGGTCCGGCGGCGCGTGACTCCGTGGCGGTGGTCATTGCAGGACGCGGCTGAAGGGACAACGCCTGCAGGCCGAAATTCACCGAGAGTTAAGTACCACGGTGCGTCGCTCTGCTGTCCGCTGACTCTCGTCTTATCGACCCGCGGTAATCCCAAATCGACAGGGTGGCTTGTCCTCGGTCACCACCGATTCGGCAGCACCAAATCACGCTTCACTCGCTCCGAGTCTATTGGTCTTCGCCGTCAGAGTCGTCATCGTCAACCGTCAACGTGCACGACATCGAGCACTAGCCGCAGTTTGTCGCCGTCGACCATCGCTCCCGCAGCCGTCTTGGTCTGACCTCGGCTGCTAGGAAAGATCGTCACGCACCCGTGACACTCGTCCCCACCCCCGGGACCGGTCGTGAGAACGTAGCAGAGGTGACCAGCGCCCTAAAACTTGCATATCCACACCCATTCGCCATTTCGTATCTTTCCCTCCTGGTTTATTGTGTCTCCTGTCAATCCAATGTCGAGTATCTAAGCTTATTTATTTTTAAGTTGCACAAAAAAAAAAAACAAAATTGATTTTGTCAAAAACTAGTATTGTGGGAAATTGGCGTTTTTCGTTAATTTTTTTTCTAAACTATTTAAAAAAATATTGGAAATTTTTTAATTTTAATAAAGTGTCAATACTATAGATCCAATTTGCTATCAGTAGGTAACCACCCTCAAAGTTAAAAATCCAAGCATTTATACTAAAAAAAGTGATGACAGTCAAAAACAAACATACATAATATTTTAAAATCAGTAAAATTGAAAACAATTGGTGAGGATTAGAGATGGGAGTAGCTTTTATACAGTTGAAATTTTATTTTATTCCTGCGCATATTATCTTAATCCCATAGGTATACTATTATAGTAATTACTTACCTACTAATTATCAATATACTATCCTATAGACAATGTATAATAATAATTAATATGTAACTATATTAGATGGCGTATCCAAAAGTTTTATTTTTTTGGGTGATTGAAAATTTATTTTTGAGTTTTTGACAATTTTGATCTGAAAATGATTTATTAATGAAAATTTGTTGTGATTATTCAACAATTTTCGGGGGTGGGGGTTACAACCCTCTAAACCCTGGCTTTCGCTCCTGAATACGCCACTGGTACCTTTTGTGTAATATTACACTATATAATGCGTAACTATAATATAGAGACTTTCGTTTAAAGCCTGAACTGCAGTGTTCACATGTCTCGACGTTTTAAATAATTTTATAATTTAAGCATATTATTATTTCTTTGTTTGATATGGGTAAAAACTTGTATATTATTTAAAATTCAAGCTCACCGAGAACATGGAAATTGGCCAACATTACACAGCGATTAAACGTATGTGTGTGTGTGTGTGTGTGTGTGTGTGTGTGTGTGTGTGTGTGTGTGTGTGTGTGTGTGTGTGTGTGTGTGTGTGTGTGTGTGTGTGTGTGTGTGTGTGTGTGTGTGTGTGTGTGTGTGTGTGTGTGTGTGTGTGCTCCTACATGTAATACGTTGTCAGATCCAACATATAGAAACGGAGCAGCGTTGCGAGATCATTTTTCGTTGTGAGATCCACCACCCCAGATCTCGCAACGTTTTCATCAGAATTGTCATCTAAAAGGCAAACTATTATAATTCCAGCTCAGATTTGGCCGGATCTCTTAAAATCATGATTTTAAGATTTTGGTGTGTGTATACATACACCGCTAGTTAATTTAAGCATTTAAAACACACTCGGTGTCTGGGTATTACGCCTTATGTTGGATCCATATGACGGCAACGTCGCAAATTGTGTGTTTGAGTACTATTAGACACGACATAAAGAGATCCGTGAATTATTTCCTATTAATCATGATATTATATTTTTTTTTACCATTATAAGACTATTAAAATGTAAGATTACGCACTAACATACGAAGCTCACCTTATGAGATCCAACATTAAAATGATAATATAATCATAATAGTATATTTGAGGTATACCTGAATGAGAAATAATTTATAGCCATTATTTATTATTATTATTATTATTATTGTATAGTGGTGTAGCTATGGGGTGGGCGTTGGGGATAGATATCAATAGGGGGTTAATACGTAATAATGTGGATTAGCCAGACAAATAAAAATTAAATATAACTATAATAATTCCTAATGGCTAATAAGTAATAACGTATTATTCACCAAAAAATATTTTTAAAGTGTAAGCTATATAGTATAATATTATCATATTATAATAAAATACATAATGAGCGTTATGGGAATTGGGATTCAGTGTACAAACTAAAGGAATGAACTATATCTATATGATTATCAAGAGTACCGATATAACTTACCATAAGTACTATGATATGATGTATTTATGTTAATAAGTATGAAATAATAAAGATTGAAGTTGTAATATGAAAAGCTTAATAGTAAATTAATACTTTGTAGTGTAGATTACATCAGGATTTAAAAAAGGATATTCTTATTTTATGAATAAAACACAATATTTTAATTATACTTTTATTTCACATCGCCGCGAGCCAGTAACGGTCTTCAAAACGCGTATCTTACAAGTTACAACTATAAAAACTATAAGAACAAATTACAAAATAATATTCGTATGCGGGTCTTCCGACCGATCGGCGTACGCCAGGGGTTAAAGGGTTAAAGGGACTCGTCCCCCTACCTCTGACAACGGTTGAAAAGTGTCCCCTTAACAAATTAGGATTTTATACATTAGACATATTATACATAAAATGATATATGGAACGCTTAAAACTATATGGAGACATTAGTCCCCTCTGGAATTTTTTCCCACTTTAACCCCTGGCGTACGCACACACACACAATACAATAAATTAATAATTATTATATAACATCCGTCCGGATACGGTCGACGATCGGTCACACTCAATCGATAATGCCCATCACCAGAAAACCCGCGATTATATAAATTGATAAATATAAATAATATACATTTTAGAATATCATTCAGAGATCCGGTGTGTATTGACGTATCGTATACCTACACTGTACGACATTGTAATAAAATATTGAAGTTCAACGTTGGGAGATCCTAGTAAAATAGTAATGTGGCCTTAATAATTGTCTTCGTCTACTTGTCTGTAGGAATCAACTACAACTGCCTACTAACTTAGTACTTAAGGAGATCCGTTATCGGAATTTCGATCGCAGGCCGATATTGGTTATGACACGTGCGAGCAGGTCCTACTACTATGGATGATGATTATTTATAAACAATTACAAATAATTCAAGGACATACTTAGATTATGTGTATAACGCAGCTTATTAATGTACGTTGGATCCCATAACGTATCATTAATTGTAATTTGTAAACGATGTTCTAACTTCTAACGTACAATAACTACAAAACAATATATTGGGAGATCCACTCAACGGGCAAAAATAATTCTGCCGTTAACCGGCACTCGTCAACGACCGACCGTGGCAACCTCGAACAACCTCAAAACCCCGGTGTACTGCAATGGGCATTATTTATAGATCGTAAATCGTAATGTCATTATACAGAATTGGTATTATTTCCTTATCAGTGTTTTTTTTGGCATTTTCCGTCTATTTTATTAATTTACTAGACTCGTGCATACTGCAGATACCACATAATTATATTGGCATATTGGTATAACTTGCACTTGCACACAAGCATAATATTGTAAAGCCCGTTCCAGTGTTTCACAGTCCCGCGTATTTAATATTTTATTCTTTGTTATTGAGTCTTCGTATAGCATGTCCTAACCTGTCCTCTCGGCTCGCGCGGGAACGTGTCGTACTCGTACAACTCACTCTTCAGCGTCGTTGATCGCCACTATCCGGTTGATACTTGATTGGTTTAACACATTTATATTTACATTAAACTAAATTTTTTATGCATTTACTCGTACACTTATGATACACTCAATACACGCCTTACTTCCATATACACAAATATGGGTAAAAGAAAATTAAAAATCAACAATTCTCACGGTAAGCATTATTTATTTATTTATAATTTAAATTGTTTTACCTACTATTATTTTATTAGAAACAATTAACTAGGTACTGCAAAACAATGTTTTTTAAAAAGTATTTGTTATAATTTAGATTGGATTGTAGTCCGTTTTGTTGACGATAATATTATTCAACTATGTGCAGAAAAAAGTTTTAAAAAAAAAATTATTATTGGACAAAAGTATTACGTCAAATGGAAAGACGGATATAAATATTTGGCAGAAGTATTAAAAACAGGAAGTAAGTTTATAATGTCTATTAATTAACCTAGTAAATAATATGTTCTTGATTGCTACTTTTTATACCAATTAAGATATTTAGCGATTTCCACAGAACATTCCTTATATCCAATATGCCTAACTTGTTTGTTATGTACCTACCTAAGCTACACACATTTTAACTTATACAATTATACATATTAAGTAGTTAGGTAATAGGTACATTATAATGTATTGTTAAACTAATAAGTATGTAATAATATACTATTAACAACATACTATGTGTTTAGGATAATATATAAGATCTAAGTTAAATTTATATATTAAAATTAACTGTTTTTTAAATGCTTGTAGCAATAAAAATATAAAATTTAATTGAGAATAGTAATTACAATTAAACTTTATAAAAGCTCTACACAATAACTTGATGGATGTCAGCAAATTTTCTCTTAAACATTATTGAAGTATTGTAAAAAAAAACAACATAAAAACATAGATAACTAATGTTTTTTAACATAAGTTTATTAATATATAAATTCATTCCAATACTAAAATTAACAATGAAAGTTTGTTATGCTGTGTTACTCCTCTTTAGAAAATATGTAAAATATTCATAAATAACATTCAATATAATAAAAATTTCAATAGGTATTTCTCTTATTTTTCTCTACCTACTTTACTTAATAACTTCCATAATTACACCTAACATAATAATTAATATTACTCCATTTTCTTAAATTTTGCACTAAGTAGGTTGTAGGTATTTACTATTTAGTGTTAAGGTAGTTGCAAGAAAAGTTGTTAATGCCTATTTTTAAATAATAATGTATTTAATAATTTTTTAGCTAAACATGATATGGAAGGTTACATAAACTCAGGACACTCAACATTTCTTTTAAAAAACGATGACACCTTATTTGACAAAGAATTAAATGTTCCCTTGACAAGCAAAGATAACAGAAGTACATTACCCGAGTCAGAAAAGATCACCGATGATATACATTTACTGAACAGCGTTGAAACTGAAGGTAGGTATCTATAATTAAATTAATTTTAAAGTAGCCAAGTCATCTCTATCTACCTTCTTGGGTTAATTTGCAGTACTTATGTTTTAAATAATAAATACTTTTTTAATCCTATTGTAGCTGCACAACTACGTTTTACAAACTTGATTGATTCTAACGTAACTGAAATGCTTTTGAATGAAGATGATAACTTATTTGATAAAGAAGTAAATGTTTCCAAGACAAGCGAAGGAAATAGTAGTATATTACTCGACTCTGAGAAGGTCGTCACTGATGATATACATTTACTGAACAACGTTGAAACTGAAGGTAGGTATCTATAATTAAATTAATTTTAAAGTAGCCAAGTCATCTCTACACACTTTCTTAGGTTAATTTTCAGTAGGCACTATTGCTTTAAATAATATATATTTTTTTAATCCTATTGTAGCTGCACAACTACATTTTACAAACTTGATTGATTCTAACGTAACTGAATTGCATTTGAATGAAGATGATAACTTATTTGATAAAGAAGTAAATGTTTCCAAGACAAGCGAAGGAAATAGTAGTATATTACTCGACTCTGAGAAGGTCGTCACTGATGATATACATTTACTGAACAACGTTGAAACTGAAGGTAGGTATCTATAATTAAATTAATTTTAAAGTAGCCAAGTCATCTCTACACACTTTCTTAGGTTAATTTTCAGTAGGCACTATTGCTTTAAATAATATATATTTTTTTAATCCTATTGTAGCTGCACAACTACATTTTACAAACTTGATTGATTCTAACGTAACTGAATTGCATTTGAATGAAGATGATAACTTATTTGATAAAGAAGTAAATGTTTCCAAGACAAGCGAAGGAAATAGTAGTATATTACTCGACTCTGAGAAGATCGTCACTGATGATATACATTTACTGAACAACGTTGAAACTAAAGGTACCTAATTAAATTAATTTTAAAGTAGCCAAGTCATCTCTATCTACCTTCTTGGGTTAATTTGCAGTACTTATGTTTTAAATAATAAATACT
The DNA here is from genome assembly GCF_019925205.1 of Metopolophium dirhodum. NCBI lineage: Eukaryota > Metazoa > Arthropoda > Insecta > Hemiptera > Aphididae > Metopolophium > Metopolophium dirhodum. Next base: position 1,079,385 of record NC_083566.1, on the reverse strand, counting down.
TTTTTAATCCTATTGTAGCTGCACAACTACGTTTTACAAACTTGATTGATTCTAACGTAACTGAAATGCTTTTGAATGAAGATGATAACTTATTTGATAAAGAAGTAAATGTTTCCAAGACAAGCGAAGGAAATAGTAGTATATTACTCGACTCTGAGAAGGTCGTCACTGATGATATACATTTGCTGAACAACGTTGAAACTAAAGGTAATTAAAAATATTGTCACTGCTACTTGTGTAATTAAATTGAGTAAATATTTATTGTTTTTTTTTAATAAAATATATTTTTAATTTTATTTTAGCTATTCAACCAATTTTTAAAAACTGGATCAATTTAAATAATGGATATGATTTAGTTGCAAGTGAAACAGGTATAATTATTTTTATGTTTTAACATTTATCTATTCATTCTTGAATGTTATATTCTTTTACAGATCAACAACAGTACTCTTTTGAAGACTGGAATTTTGATAAACTAATGCAGAATGATGATCCATACAACTTTGAAAATGAGACAGGTATTTTAATTTATAAATCTTATCATCTCAACTCTTCACACTTTCACAGTTTTCTTATATTTACAAACCACTACAAAAATATTTTTGTAATTATTATACATACTACTATACCTAATATAAAAACAAATATGTTTATAGTTTTCTATAGTTTTTGATATTATAGTCACTGTTCTAAAGTGTGATCTAGCTGATAGGGATATAATATAATAATAATAATAGTAATAATATTTTTTCAAATAGTTAATATATAATATGAATAAAAAGGTGCCAATGCCCAATGTTACAAGTTAGTTATATAATAGATAAATCTAGGGAAAAAAGCCCAGGACAACATTCATTGGAAAAAAAAGCCCCGTACCAACTAAATACATTATTATTTTTTATCATGATTTACATAATTAAATATAATCATAATATAATCATTACATTTATCCACATACCTAACACTTCTTTAACATAATATCTATAACCATAAAATATATAATATTCTAAAATACTAGTTTAATATTTTGTAAATTAATAAACTGTTAAAGTGTTAAAACATAAATGTTAACAATTGTTTTTCATTAATTATTAAATTAATTATTATATTATTAGGTATGTATCTAATTTATTATTTATTATACTAGACAATACATTTACCTACTATACTTTAATCTCTTATACTTATATATATTTATTCTATTATTTTATTAAATATTATTATAATGTAAAATTATATACTATACATATATATATATATATATATATATATATGGTTATAGAAAATACCTATGTCCAAAAAAGGTTAGGTTGCCTATATATAAATATTAAATTATAAAATGTACACTATAATGAAAATGCGTTATGAATTTAGTTAGTACGGGGCTTTATTTTCCTATAGGTGGGGCTTTTTTTCCGAATACCTAATAGATATAGGTAAATTATAACAAATAAATATAAAGTAAGAATATACTATATGTACATAAAAAATTAAACATAAAATTAATAATAGCATCTTACTGTGGTACCCTATTTTTTTTTTAGCATTTATTTTGTATGTTAACAGATTATTATGCTTTTGAGATATCTCGCTGATCTAACATGTAGTAGGTCGTTTATATAAGTAAGCGTTTTGTTAGGAGCATACATTTATAGAACTAAAAACATGATGGCTTTTTTGTACTTAAACTTAAAAGAATAGTTTGTTGGTAAGACATCTAATTTTTTCATATTTTTAAGGATAAATATTATTTTTTATAATCACATTTTTATATGATCATCTTTTACTTATAATCAACCATACAAAACTTGAACAATTATTCATATTTCACTATATTTTGGAAAATAATATTTAATGACATATATTTTGTTTTTTTAGTGGATATCTTAACATCTGAAAGTAACCAAAATTCAAAAACCAAATATAATGGACTTAGACCTAAAAAGTCTTGTGTCTTGAAACAATCATCTTACTCAGAAAGTTCGGTGCACTCTGATTATGATTCAGAATCTGACTATTTACCACCAAATATAAATTTGAATTGTGATTCAAGTGATGAAATTTCTTATAAATCAGACATCAATATAGATCAGCTTAATGACATTCATTATTCCGATATATCTCAGCCATCTACTTCACATACTACATTAAATCAAAAAGACATACTCAATAATGAAGTCGTAGAATCAATTAAAATACTTAAGAAGGGATATAGATTTAATGGTTTAGTTGAGACTTCAAAAATCAAACAAATAAGTAATAAAAGGTCTTGGGATAAAACAACTAATTGTATTTATTGTGAAAAAAATGTAACCAATTTTACAAGGCATATTATAAGGAATCATTCTATGGAATTTGAAGTCGCTCGGTACCTTTCACTACCTAAAGGTTCAAATGAAAGAGTTGAACTTGCTGACAATATACGGAAAAGAGGTAATTTCTTATGTAATGTTGGAGAGGTAGAAGTTATCAAACCAGTCAGACGTCCAAATGAGTTTTCTAAAACAATTCCTGATGCCTCAAACTATTTACCTTGTAAACACTGCTATGGTATGTATAAAAAAAAATATTTGTACCGTCACGAAAAAAAATGTAAAAGTGCTAAGACTAAACAATTGGGTAGAAATAGAGCCCAATCAAATGCTCAAAATCTTCTACTTGCATTTTCAAATACAGACCAAGATTTAGTGACAAAAGTATTTCCTAGAATGGCCGTAGATAATATTTCATTTGTAGCAAAGTCTGATGAATTGATCAAAGCGTTTGGGTCAAGATACTTGAAAAGCCACAGAGAAAAGCACCTTGTTCATGTTGTCACTCAAAAAATGAGAACGCTTGCACGTTTACTAATTCAGATGCAGTTAGAATACCCTTCGATAAAAACGTTACAAGAATGTCTAGTACCAAAACATTTTGACCTGATTGTCAAATGTACTAAAACTGTTGCAGGATATGATATTTCAAAAGATGTATATGGAGCTCCTTCCGTTGTCTTAAAAATTGGAAATATGTTAAAACAATGCTGTGATATTGCAGAATTTACTTTACTAAAACATTGTAATAATTTGACACTTGATGAAGCACAATCCAGTACGCAAAAGGCAATAATAAATATGAGGTCCATTATAGAAAAACAATGGTCTTATGAAGTCTCAACCAACGCCTCTAAAGAGATATTGCAAAAAAAATGGAACAAGCCTGCTTTTCTTCCATTAACATCTGATATACAATTATTTAGAAACCATTTAATTCATGTACAAAATGAAAGTATACAAGAGCTTAAAAATAACCCTAATAATCAAAAATCTTTTAAAAATTTAGAAGAGAGCGTGTTAGCTCAACTTATTTTACTTAATAGAAGAAGATCGGGAGAAGTTCAGAGATTATTTATCAATACTTATTTAACGGCACCAACAGAAATATCTCAAGAAGAAATTGATTTATCTTTATCCGAAATGGAACGCCAGCTCACCAAACAATTAAAAAGAATCGTCATACGGGGAAAAAGAGGTCGCGGCGTGCCCATTCTTTTTACTCCAACATTACAAAAAACTATAACATTTTTACTCAAAACTAGAGAAGTAGTTGATTTTATCGATGAAAACAACCCATACTTATTCGCACTGCCACATTCATTAAACTGTATAAGAGGTTCTGACGCAATACGAAAACTAAGTGTCGACAGTGGAGCAAAAAATCCCGAAAACCTCACATCAACTAAACTACGGAAGCAAGTAGCTACAATTGCACAAATTTTAAATTTATCTGATGGTGATCTTGAACAACTATCCACATTTCTTGGCCACTCCAAGGATGTACATAAACAATTTTATAGGTTGTCAGAAAGCGCCTTCCAAGTAGCTAAAGTTAGCAAATTGTTATTGATGTTGGAGAATGGGCGAGGTCAGGAATTTCGTGGAAAAAATCTCGATGAAATTAATATAAATGTTGATGCATTAGTATCTGATGTTGAAGATTATTCATCAGAAGATGATAAACCACTTGAAAGTCAGGATGCAAAGAAAACAGTTGAAAATGTTAAAAATGTTGAAAAAGTTCAAATGAAAAAAAAAATCTCTAATAAAATTAAATCAGTGCCTCTTCCTAAGAAAAATTTGCTTCCAGATTTTAAGAAGTTTGTAAGGGTGCCTTGGACAGAGGCAGAAAAGAAAGTGACAACAGAATACTTCCAAAAACATATTTTACTTAACAAAGTACCAAAAAAAGAAGAGTGTGATAACCTTAAGAAACAATTTCCTGAAATAATGATAAACAAACCATGGAAAAAAATTAAAACATTTATACATAACATCAACAACCATAAGTAACTATTTTATCTTTTTTTTTATTTTATCTTATTTTACTATTTTCAATTTTTATTTATTTTATTTGAAAAAGTCTTTCTTTTTATGACTAAATAAATCATAAATTACTCACACTATACATTTTTATTGTTATAAAAGCTGATGTTACTTTTATTTTTTATTAAATTGAGGTTAATAATAAATTATAAAAAGTTAAAATTAATTGTTTGTTTCTAAAATACTACCATCTTACTAACTAGTTGTAAACATTGAAAGGTAATCAATATTATTGATTATAAATTATATAGTCAGTGCTTGAAATGGAAAAAAATTAGAATGGGGTGCAAAAGTTTAAAACAATCTGCATACATACTCAAATATAATTAAATAGGATATAATATTACATAAATATATACCTACATTTATTAATTAGCTGATATTATTAGTAGGGGTATGCTAAATTATTTCTAAGAAAGAAGAGGTACTTTGTGCCCTCATGTTTTGAGAATTGAATATAGGTAATATAGTAGGTATTTATAATGAAAGTGAATATTAATTTAAAACTTTATGCTTTTAAAAAATCCTTGTAGCCCTTCAAAACAAAACATCAGTAGGTACTACGATGTCTGAAGTAATTATAAATACATAATAATAAAATATAAAATAAAATATTTTTTTTTTCTGAAGCTTACAATACTTTTAATTGTTAAGATTAAACAGCATTTATAGAATGGTAAGTTATTTTTTATTTATTAATTACTTTTTAACAAAATAAATAAATATTATTATGCAAAAGTATCAACAAAATGTGTGAAAAATAATTCATTAGAAAAAGTTAAATGGCTTTAATTTCATTTTTCATAATTTAAGTTTTGAGTCATGATTTTGGTTAGTATAATACCCTTGACTACTTTCACAGGTTTTCAGAAATTTAATGAAATAAGTTTCACATAAAATTATGTTACAGTTAGTTTTTGCTTAGTATAATTATTATGCTCTCCTGTACAATTTATTTAAAAAAATAAAAAGTCTTGATAGTTTACACAGTAGGTAAACTTATTATTTGATTGTATAATTAGTGATTATTGCATGGTTTGGCAACGTTGTATGGATCTAATAAAGTGCTTATACAATCAATAAACATACTTGTGGATCTAACAAAGTGCTTTTACAACTTATGAACATACTTGTGGATCCCACATGCTGTGTTATTTCTTCCTATACACACTGGATCCCAGAAAGATTTAATAACTCCTTACATTATCATGAGTGTATTGTGTAAACTAATATTACATTAAATATAAAATAATATTTTACAGTTTAAGCATTTGGTCCAAAGCCCTAATACCTAATATTTCTTATGGATCCCATAACGTACTGCTTTACTTACGGATCTCCTAATATACGTTATGTATGTCTGTGTGTGTGTGTGTGTGTGTGTGTGTGTGTGTGTGTGTGTGTGTGTTGTGTGTGTGTGTGTTTGTTAATGATGCATTACATACATACAATGTTATAGGGTTGAAGTTCTATAACGATGAAAAACGAATATACGTATTTTTTATCGCTCAATTGACCTCAACGCAATAATTATTTCATTTCGTCGCTTCGACAGAATACACACGATTATACACAATTCGATGATTATTTTACAATACTATCCATGAGCTGTACAACGTGTTTTAATTGTTATAACTAATATAAGTACCTATAGGAATAGGTTTATATTGAAAACCAACTACCGTCCAAACATTCGCATCGCGTATACTTCGTTATTCGCTGAAAAATTACGTCACTATTATTGTAATTATATTATATTATATTATTATTAAACTCTGTATCGTCCTAAAAATTGGTAAAGGTTTAAACTATTAGTTATAAGTTTATAACTATTACTATTATCCATCTACATTGCGTTAAAATCGTATTATTCAGCGAGACGTCAATGAGTCGTAGGTACGACGTCATATATTTTTTACGAATAATATTTATATTGTTTTAAAATTATACTCCGACGTGATTACCTATAATATGTAACCGTATGAGAAGATGATTGTGTGTGACCGTATTGATTATCTTCGCATTCAGAGGAGACTGAACTAAAGATTATAGTGTAACCTGACGCTAATCTGTAACCTTAACCTTAAAACTGATTTTTTTTTTTAGTCACAATTACAAATATTTCAGAAGTACATAAACTGCCATTGGACATTTGGACATCACCGTCATTATTGTTTATAATTATGGATTTCGGCGATGAATAAATTACAGGTAATTATATTATACTATAACTCACCCGGCAATGTTTTTCTATTGCTAGATTGCATTATATATTTACAGCTTAATTACCCGGCGTTGACCGGACAACGATTGTGATTGTGATTTTACAAACAAACATTTCTATTGTAAATCTTAAAATCCCTGTTTGAGAACCTCCCCGGGTTGGACCTCTTATATTTACCTTTTTCGCGACAAAATGTATAGCTTTTTTCTCCCCCAAAGTCTAAACTATCTCTGTATCAAATTTCATCGCAATCAGATGTACGGCCTTAGGAACGCGTAAAGGACATAGGTAGCAACAATTTTTGTGTTTTAGATAGGTTAGGCTAGATATACACAATATATTGACATGCAAACGAATTTCCCCATTTTTTTGTAATATTATGTAATAAGTATTATGTTAAAATATATTTGACACAGGTATGCACATTGTGTTGACGTAGTGCCACCAATAATTTATTTTAACATATTGCATAATGATATAAATTATAAATAGTTAAGTTCCTGTACATAGAATACGTTGTATATGACCACGTCGACGGAACTCCGGTCAACGGACAACTACCGCGAACAAAACGCAGTTATTTCGGTAAGTATACCTGAACCAGATATATAATATAGCTACCTAGGTATACACCGTTAAGTTTGCACACGTAATTCCTAGTTCAGAATGATTACCCACATGGCACTATGATTATCCGTGTGCGCAGTAATAATTTATCATTAATATACGACAATATTTTCCTCTTTTAGCCGCAATTTGGTAGTCGTGCCGAACAATACGGAAACATTAAATACGTTCCATGTACGTACCTATGATTATTAATTTAGTTGATGCGAATACGTAACATAACTTATAGCCATAACGTACATCATTGACCCGACTCTTTTTGCGTTTTCGTGACGACCGTTTAATGTTGATTATCGTGTACCGTCTCCGCCTCACTTGTCCCGCTTTAAAATTATAGTAACCATCATAAAATAAGTGCTGAATCATATACACGACCGTAGATTAATTTCGTGATTTTATAGGTATTTACGCTGTACAAGAATATAAGTACACAGTTATCACATTTTTTTTCTCATATTTATTAATTATTATTATATAAATACCGATTTGAAAAATTGGAGGGAAGTAATAGTAACCATTCGGCTGTACAATAATTAATGTCGTGTGTAGATCGTCATAATATTTTAGTCAGCCACGAGTTATTGCGGTAATGTCACTCGTACCTATGTGTTGAATTTTAACTCAATGATAAATCATTGATTAGGCAGAAAATCGGTCACCCTACATTATATTACCTACTAAGTATATTTTATGATATAAGTGACCTATCCAAGAAATAAAAACTTATGAGGGACGACCTTGTATTGGATTTTTAATTCTTCGGTATAAGTATTAAAATTTTTTTAAACTTTTAACTACAAAATAATCGAATACATTTTTTATTGACATCTACAAACAAAAAAAGGAAGCCCGCTGGAGGGGGTGTCGCTCTGCTGTACAGTAGGTTACAAATGGGTCACCGTAATGGATGGTGTTCAATTTCAATTCAATGATTACAATTTGACCTCCCAAAAGTACCAACTAGATTCACTTTCCCACCAGAAAAGATACTGAAGTTGAAAATCAAAACATTATTTCAACTACTTATCGTGTAAGTAGAAAGACGCAAAAATTAAAAAATTAAGATAAAACACATCATTGTAAAATTTATTGCTCCGCTCAGAATCTAAAAAAAAAAAATTCGAAAATGTATGTTTATTATTTAACTGAAGTCTTCAAAATATTTTTTAAAAAAATTTCATATTATATAGAAAATACTAATAGAAACATTTGGAGAAAATGTCAAGTATCTAAAAAACTGGTTTTGCGCACAAATTTCCGTTTTTTCTCAATATTTTTTATTTCAAAATTTTCCGATAATTTTAAAAATTACTGGGGATTATTAATTATTTTTACCACCTAAAAGTACCATCTAGATCCAATTTTTTTTATCAGAAACCACCTAATATTTGAAGATCGAATCATTTTTTCTTCTAACCTATATCGTGTATAATATATGCAGACACACATATATATATTGACAGTAAAAAAACGCATCACTTAAAATCAACACATCGTCGCTCTGGTAAAAATCTAAGACGAACTATCAACAGAATATTATCGTTATTATTCTTGCTGTCGTTGTTTTGTGTCAAATCATTCGGTACAATTTGTATTATAATATAATATTATTAGTTGCGTCGGTGGAAAATTGCGTTTTAACTACGTCAATTCATTTATTTGGAATACCCTATACGTACTATAGACTATTTAGTAAATAGGTACCTACATGTATATTATCTTACAATTCGCCAAGACAATAATTGTATTTAAAAATGTAATTTATCATCGAGAGAATGAAAAAATTACATACAATCGAGTTTAATTTATTGTTATCTTAACCATGTGTAAATATTAATATACGCGCATGCGTTTGTCTTAATGATTAACCCTCCAACCACCACTCGTTCACTCCTTATTAGAACTACTACAAAAAAGAAGATTTATATGCAATTTTTTTTCTTATTTTTCATAAGTTCCGTGAGAAGATAGTACTGCGTTAGTATCACGTTTGCTAGTTGGCGGTTAATACAGCATGATTAAAATCCATATAACTATACCTATATATAAATATTACATGTATAATGTATATATACTATTATGTTTATTATATTATTCTATATATTTCACTCGTACCTACCTATATGTCTTATATAATCATATAATATATAGTTATTACTACATACTTACTGTACGTTGATTGTCGTTTCGGGGGAAATGCAATATAATCAGTCATAATGTTAATATCGCATAAAAAATAATGAAAACAACAACGATGACTTATAGATTCAACATTTAATTATTTCCGTGTCTTCTCATAAAATATAATATTGTAATAAACAATTTACACAATATACTTTTTATTTATCTGTCCTATACGGTATTATACATATTCAATCACCGTAATGATCATTAATGATAAATTTTATCGATACGACGATAGGCACTGCGAATTTTGTATAGACTCCACCTTGCCTTTAATATAGACTAATATTATTAGCGTTTTATTGTTTATTTCGAACAATAATGGGCCCTACTAAGCATAAGTGTAATAAGTAATAACTAATATGTTTAAGTATACCTCGTAATATTTAAAACTATGAACTATAAAAGTGTTGCAGGTACCATCCTATATCCTATTATTTTTAATAAATTATAATATGTATTTATATATATTTTTAAATAAATTATTTTTACTAATTATACTCGAAATTCCTTGTACAACGTACCTACTACCTATACTACCTGTCTACCAATATTATAATATAAATCAGTGGTTTTCAAGCCGGTCGAACTCGCGATCCATTTTAGTTATTATTATTATTATTTTTTTTTTTTGTGACCATATATGTTACAAAAAAGGCTGACTAATAAATTTTGTTTTAATAACAAACTAATTTTTAATTAATTAATCATTATTATTTAGTTGATTTTATTTGTTTTGTAAAATTTAATGAAATAAATTTTTATTCAATTTTTTTAGTAAGTAAATAAATGTATAATAATATAGGTAGGTAGGTATTTTGGAACTTGCGTCGTAATTTATCTACATCAACATTGATCGCGCTGTATGTTATCTGCATTTTGGGTGATAATATCTACATTGTACGGAGACTGACATTGCCGGTATAATTAACGTCGTATAAACATAAATAATAACTACACAGCGTCACAGCCTACACTTAACACATTTGACTTCAGTGTTGAGTGTCATACATAATTATGGATCACGAGTGCAGGGTTCAATAGTATATTTGTTTATTATTGGTTGCTATTGGTTAATCGGGCGGGCAGATCTGGTACAAGCATGCATCAAATCGAATTTTCACACACAAGTGCTCAAACAGAGATTTTGAGATTTACGATGGAAATATTTGTTTATAAATAGTTGCTATTGGTTATAGGAGAAATAGTTAATAGAATTAGTATTTATTTATTATTGGTTGCTATTGGTTATTCGGGCAGATCTGGCACAAGCATGCATCAAGTCGAATTTTCGCACATTGCCTACCAGGGTGGCTGAGCTGCACTTACTGCAGTGAGTTACACAAAAAAGGAGTTGAACAATCACAATTTTTTTAAGAGTTTTTCATTTTTTACGGGCCATGAAGTGCGCAGGATCAGTATAGCTATATTATAAATTAACGTTTGTGTGCAGATTACTGGGAAGAAGATAGGCTAATTTAAAAAGGGTTAAATTTGGTTTTTTTATTCATCGGATTTTAGTACGGTTAGGTTAGGTTAGGATCATGTATTAATTGATTATATTAATCCACCGTATCATATCAAAATAAACTTGGTATAACTTTGATACTTTAGAGTTAAATCATACACTTACGTACAAACCGCACTGGGTCCGCGATCCACCGCAGGTAGATTGCCTATACCTAATAATATACACTGCTGCGAATCAGCATTTTTATTCCAGGCAACAGAAAAGTTAAAATAAATTTTGAACACCATAAATAAATAAATAAATAAATAAATAAATTGAACAAAGTTTGAGTCATACAGAGTTGGTACATTTAACGGGCAACGAAGTGCACCGGATCAGCTAGTTTATTAATATTTATTTATTTATTCGATAACCAATAGCAACCATTTATAAACAAAAATTTCCTCCGTAAATCTCAAAATCCCAATTTGAGCACCTTTCTTGGTCAAAGTTCCCGGTCCAGTAGTTTTTGAGTTTATTCGTTTCAAACAAACAAATCTTTCCTCTTTATAATATTCGTATACATAACAGTGTGACACACGACACCTAATGTACAGCAGGGTGGTACCTACCTAATTGCCTACTTTTTATTTCACGAATGATGAATTACATATTTTATAACAAAAATATATGACAATACATGTTTTATTTTGATGATTTACAATAAGCTCTGTGTGAACTGTTACATGACCATAATTATCTATTTATGTTAACTACAATAATACGTTATAACTTAGAAGTCATTAGTAATTTAAATAATTATTAGAACTAGGTTTATAGTTATAATATATTTAAATTCGACTAGACAATAATCTAATAATTTACTAGATTTAAAATAAATATGAACAAAATCTATTTAGGTATCCTTTGTTTGTATATAATTTACTAAAACCGAAATAACTGTGTAGCAATTACCCATCGTCTGTAATAATAATAAAAAAATATTAATAAATACTTATTAAAGATTTATTAAAGACCGAAATAATTTGATAATTTTATCAAATACCTAAGTAAATTAATATTTTTTATTCATAAGGTATATCATTTTGTCAAAACCATAAAAATTTACAAATTGTATTTATTTTACAACTCTGGATTAGAAATGAAATCCAAGGTATCTCAAAGTTAGATTAGGTTGGTTAAATATTATCTTAAATATTTCATTATTTTTTAAACAATTGTAAATTAATAAGTTAGGAATTAAGATCGCAAAATACTAGTTCCATAATTAATGCATTCGGCTAATATTTTTTTAGTACTAGTTAAATTATAATATTATATTAGTACTTACTTTAAAAAACATTTCCAAGTTTACAATTTTTGTTCTAGTAAATTTTAACTGTTGGTTGTTAGCATTATTCAATTTCATTGTCAATAATACCAATTTTTTACATTTCATGTTCATTTCGGTCCAATTACTGCCGTACAATGCGTCTATTATTGAATTTTTCTTTAATAAAAAAAAGTTTTAATAATAACGTTCATTTTAAACCTGGGACTATAAATTCATCGAATCCGATACTTTTGCTAAAGCGTGTATGTTCATAGTTTCAAAAGTGTATAATTAACAGAATTTTATACTTTATGATGAAGGTATCTATATATTGTCTACATAAATATTTTATGTGTGTAAAATTGAAATGTTACTTTTGTAGACAACATACATACAGTGTTTCGTATTAATTGTATTGGTTAACTAATAATTATTTAATAGTATAATATTATAATTATATATCCGTGCATGTTAGTACCTAGGTACCTGGCACATAGTATGATTAATACATAATCATTAACATATTTTCGGTAATTTTGATCTGAAATAGGTAAGTAATACCATAACAATTCACAAAACACAAGACATAGGTACATGCAGGATCCACAATTGATAAATAAATAAATAATGCATTTCAAATTACTTGATCTTGTATATTGCCAAATAAATGACACACCATAAATATTTGAAACAATATTGAAGGAATTGAGAAAAATATTTTTTCTACTACAACTTCTGAAGTCTTAAATCTATCACCGTTGGAGAAACTCTGAAATCATTTTACTCCAAATAAGTTATTACTTCCTAACTTAGTTCACAAATACTGTGCACATATTATGAACTTCAACGAATTTAATATTATACTCATTTGGAATGGAAATTGCCAGTGGATAATTTAAATGTATAATCATAATACCAAATTTAACGATATAATATTTTATTAACGTTGACAAAAAGGATATAAAAAACTAGTTTTTTTATGAGTTTAGGTGTACGAAAACTATTAACATTATGAACATAATTATGTCATAACAAAATTTGTTGTTTTCATTGCAGGGAAGTACTGAACTATTGCTCATGTGATACTAGCGATTGTGATACTCGTTTTAAGTTGAGTACAATTCGTAATCGAAATATGCACAACTGTATAACTTGTAAAACATATTATTATAGAAGATCATTGAGCAATTATAAATTCTTAACTTTCAAAAATATCATTAGACATCAATAATCTCATTCATCTAAATAATAATTGTAGGTACACGCTTAATATTAAATCACATTGAGTTGATAGAAAAATGTTATTGTAATCTGAGTACTATGTAAATGTTACCATTATGAAAGTAAACAAAACCGCGATGACCGCTAATGACGATACGAATATGTGTGACAAAATCACTCGTCGAAATAGTGTTAAAAATTCTTCATATTTCCTGAAAAAAAAAAGAATGGCAGAGCCGGGCTAAGTCATTTGGATTAACTTAAGGTTATGACTTGACACATTCGGCACCCTAACGTTAAAATTTGGAAGCACCACTCAACCTTTTATCGCTCAAGTATCAGAAAAAGTGTATTTATCTGCATATTTAGTATATTATACTATCGTTTTATAGTCTAAATAAACTATAAAATAAATAATTTATATAATTTATATAAATATCCCTATTAAACTTTACTTGCATTCTACCTTCATATACGAATTATTTTGAGTTTTATTTTGCAAACTTATACATAATGGAACAGGAAAACCTGACAGATGAAATACATTTTGTTCCAATCAATTTTATTTTAAAATTTTTTTTATACACCTATAATTATAGGTGCATAACTTGCACACACTTGCACATTCCGTATAATATACAAAAAAAAATATTTTTATTTTTTAACACTGAAAATTTAAAAATTTAAAATTTATCGTATGATTAGCAAATTTGTAAATCCGATTAGGTATAAGAACAGTTTTAATGGTAAAAACATTTATCTAAGTTAAGTAGTTTATTTTTTAGAATTTTTTAAGTTATTTCTAAGCTTTTAGCTTAGTTCTTACCCATAATATGTTAACTTAAATATGTAATGATTATTTTCATGCATATCTAGTCAGTTAAGATTTATTTTTCAGTTAAAATATAGTACTATTTAATGATAATTTAATAAAAAAAAATAAAAATAAACTCTTACTCCATTACGCGTTGATGATCCATAGCAATTGTTTTTAATTCATTATAATATATCAAATCGTGTTCATAAGGTGGTATCTTTATATTTTCATCTGTAGAAACTACAAGGAAACAAAGCAATTGTGTAAATTTTTCGGTTTCCATTAGTTTAGTAAATATTAAAAGTATGAGCAAATTTTGAAAATTACCTTTAACGTCGTACAATGTAATTTATTTTAGTAATATTAATTTGGTCAACTAAAACACACTACAAGTATCATAAGACATATTTAAATCGTAGAAATTTAGTTGTTTAGACTTAGTTGTAAACTGAAAAAGAAAGACATTTTCAGAAGAAGTCCTAAATATAAAAATTAGAACACATTACAAAACATCATAAGATGAAAAACAATTATTGATGAAATAAAATCTATATTAAATTAATAAAAAAATTATTTTTACTGAAATGTTAAGAATTTTTTTTGAATGCTTTAATAGTGTGTAAAACCCGAACTCAAAACGAAAACATTTTTGGTTTGAAATGTATGATGTGTTCTAATTATTTTTTTTTGGATTTCGTATTAATTATTGAATCTCAAACTTTTTGTTTGAGTTCGGTTTGGTTTGGTTTTTTTAAAACTTTGTTCGACACAAACTTGAACCGAACATCTAGATTTCTAGACTTCGAACAGTTCGACCCACCTCTTGTAACTATGTATACAAGTGTGTAGTACGCTTTTGAGTATACCTTAAAAGTAGTACTTACCATCACCGATTTGGGAATCGTGGTCACGAAGTGATTTGTGTCCCACCGATTCGAACGCAGAGCAAATGATTTGCATCTGACAGCACGTACAAAAGCACAGCGTAACCAGAAGACAGTCGAATATGAGGAAAAAACATCCCGTAAAGACGACGAATAATGTCTCGACGAAGTAAAACATATAATAGTGTGCGTTGTACGTTTCGTCGGATACGATTAAATATAAATTCATGGCGTTCTGCCGGTAATACCCGATTGAACCGTCGGGGCTTTTGACTGGCGATTTATCCTCACCGAATGCCAAGGGAATTACCAAGTAACTGAACGTGGACGTTAAGTAAATTATCGAGTATATGGTCGTAAACCACGCCAAACGTTGTCGCCAACGATCCAGTATGTGTCTGTTCTGGTCGTTGATCGATGTGAAATCGTACCGCGCGATCGACAGACAATTCCATATGTCGTCCGAGTGGCGGACGACGAACCACATCTTGTAGATTATGTACAACGCGAATTCTGATTTCCAAAAATAATCCATACTTATAGATATATTGCTCGTCCAGTAGTACAGACCGCTGAGGATCATAATCAACGAGATGAGACCCAAGCCCAGCAAAACGCACACCATGGCAATGTGATAGATGTTTCGACCACGGTATTTTACAGTTCCAGGAGCCAATAACTGGAACAACCCTGTTAGTTTTGCCAACTTGATGGTGAAAACGTGGCTTTCCTCGTTCCGAACGTCCATCGTTATATTATTAACATAGGTATATACTGTTGGAAAACAAAAAATAATATATCTTATAAGTTATAATACATATTATCGTTTAGTCGTTTGTTGACAAAAATATACTATATTCGTGCGCGTCACTTAAAACGGAACCATCGTAAATATTATACACGCAAAACCCAAACTAACCTTTAAAGAAAATTGCGTTGTCACTTATCCTCGTTTCCTAAAAAAATTTTATAAATTGTTATCAAACTCAATTTTTAAATAATGTACATCGATGTGATTTGAAACACTTGCTAGTCGATCATTATTGAACGTTTTTAATCGTTCATTACAATACAAAAAGTAAAAACATTGGATCTTATAAAATTAAACCTAATATAATATACGTACCTACACAACAAGGTCGGTGCGAGCAATTTTTTCCACCAATTGCTGTTAATTTTAGTTGTCCGCTGCTACCTATTCATGTGAAATGGCAACACACTCACTTTTATAGGAGGCCCTTTGGTTAGTCTTACCTTCTTCAATATGGCGTGCCAAGGGTCAGTGATAATGTGGGACGCCGGACGATGCCTCAACTAGATACTGCAGCCAACCACTAGGCCTCCGAATTATTAATAATATGTACCTGTGCATTATTTATGCATCGTTGTCAATCAATTTAAAACCTATAATTTATTTTGTATTTTTATTTCTTATACCTCTCGGTATTAAATATTGCAGTATAATAATCATATAATAAATGTATACGATACCATTCTATATTATTCAACTGCAAGTTGTATAATCATACAGTGTGCATTTGTATCGCTGTTCAGCGTTCACAAATTATGCAGTGATACGTATTTTTAACTTTAGTGGTAGTTATAGCCTATAACTTATAGGTGGTATTTGGAAAAAAAAATTCCCGACCTAAAAATTACCGTTAGTTATTGATTTTTCGATTTTTAACTTAGGAGGTACCTTGGTATTCTATATTATTATATTTCTATTTCATATGATTTTCAAAAGTGTAGACAACATTAGTATATACAATTACATATTATAATATGATAACCTAAACAAAAACAATGTTTAGCGTATTTACCTATTGTTATTAAATAATATTAAAATTACACAAAATAAATCTAAATTTTAATATGAAATTAAATAAATAAACCTAATAAAAAATTATAAATATTTTATATGCAATGTTGCATGTGTTCCCGAGACAACAGTCGATAAGTTAGCGTTAGGAATCCCATTTTTACTAAGACTAAGTTATATTATGGTTTTGATCAAATATAAAATACTGCAGGCTTACAATTATATTCAATCATAACCAATAGTAACCTTACAATAAACAAAAATATATCATGACAGACGGTAACACTGTTGTATTTTCGCCTTTCAGATTTCCTATTTTACTGGTGGATTTTCCTAAAATTTTCTTTCAAACAAACCTTGTCCTGACAATTACGAACACAACCATAAAAGAATCAACCAATTCGGTCGCGTAGTTTCTGAGATTTGTCGTTTCAAAGTATGTAGTTTGGTAAGTAGTTTATCATAGTGAGTTCTAAATACATACAAAACACAACCATTCGACCTAAGTGGGCAGTTTTCCACCCTTGAACTTGTTGGCTTCATATACTTAATATATCATTATATTTTCATATTATTGTATAATATGCATCAACAACCGACTACGTAGTAAAATAAAACAAAATAAAATAAAAAAAAAATAAACAAAAATAAAATAACAAATAAAATTCTTGAGTTTTAAAAATTACGACTAACGTTTTAAACTTTAAATGCGTAGTTCTTCTTCGTTATGTAATAACGTAAAAATAAGATAAAATAAAAATACGAATATAAATACGACTCCTGTCGATATTTATATTAAAATAGAAGTTAAAATAGTAAAATTAAGCTATTACCTTCCTCCAGGTGTTCGGAGGGCTCTCGAGATCGTGTATTCGAGAATTAGATCAAATACACCGTACAATGTAATTTTATGTAAAAAGCACATAAAGTGTATTAACGCAATAAATATAAAATATTATATTAAATGCCTTACCTGATTCGCAGTTGTTCGTAGACAATATTGTAGGATTTTTAGGTTTTAGATAAAATAAAGTACTACTTCAAATACACAAATTGAATTAACGAACGCACTGATTATTGCTTGCATAAGAAGTCCAGTTGTCGCTCGTTGAAATCGGTTTTCTTTGGTACTTGAGAGGTTGTTACTTTGGTGGTTGGTGCTCATGCACTGGTTTAAGGGACGATACGGATATGCCGACCAGAGAGAGGTAGGCGGTTTTTATCAAACGTTTTTGTATTTCCCCGAACTAGATTTCTCTTCGGCGGCAAAGACCTTTTAGTCGGTGACAATAGTTTTATTGGGGATGACCGATTTCTACGAACGACAGTCTGGCCGTTATTTATTATTCTGTAAGATTTTAGTTTATTTATTATAATGATGTGTGAGCATATCATTACATCCACCCTGCACTTTTTTGTGTTGTGCCCTCACAACACCGCTCGTAGGCGAGAGTGAGAGCAATACATATATTTGAATATAAGAGAGAGAGAGAGAAAAAACAAATTTTAAAGTTCAAAAATTGAAAGTTGAAAGTTTATAAGTACGAATATAATTCAAATTGGATATATATCTATCTATACTATATATAAAATTGTAAGGGTTTTTCTTCGACCGCGCTAACCGAGAAAACTACTGGACCGATTTGGCTGAAATTTTTTTTGGCTGAAACCCGACACTCTGCTGAAGGTTATAGTACCACTTTTGTCAATAAAAAAGTTCATAAAAGTTCATAAAAAATTAAAAACAATTGTACCTATATTGTGCGGGACGTATTTTGACCGTTTTATTTTAGTATTTAGCATAATAATATGTAACTATGACAATATTTAAAACATAATAATTATTAATCATATTTTTTTACCGCAACTAAAATTTTTACATATTTTGATATTTAACCTGTTTTGATCCCGACCGCAACTCGGATTTTTTTTTTTTACCTGTTATAATCTCGACCGCAACTCGGTATCAACCTCATTATCATGCCGAGAGCGCAAAGAGCACGCATTAGCAGAAGAACTGCCAATGCAACTCGAATGTATAACAGTAGGCAACAAAATAACACACCAGAACGTTCTCAAACACGTGCTCAAGAGCAACGTAACGCTTTGAGTATGAAATCAGCGTTTAATTATCAATCCGAGATTGATTATTTAAATATTAAAGCGCTTCAAATTGGACGAATGACTATATTATGTCCTAAGTGCCATGCAAAAAAATGGAAAGATGAAACCCATGGACTTTGCTGCGCTGACGGTAAAGTTGTTTTACACCAATTTGAGGATCTTCCAGACCTAATTAAAAGTTTAATTGATAATTCTCACCCTCTATCAAAACATTTCTTTAATAATTCTAGACGGTATAACACTATGTTTCAAATGACATCGTTTGGAGCAAACGAAATAAGTGAAGGGAACTTCATGCCCTCTTTTAAAATTCAGGGTCAAGTGCATCATTTAATAGGTAGTTTATTACCCAAAATTGGAAATAATGCTAAATTTTTACAAATATATTTTATGTCAGAGTCGGATCAAATATATATTCGAACAAATATGATTCCAAATTTAAAAAGAGGTCTCATTGAATCATTGCAAACAGTTTTGCGTGAAAATAATCACCTCATACAGAGCTTTAGATCTAATCTGGAGTCGAGGTCGTTTGATGAGTTGCAAAACTTTAAGTTAATTATTCATGCTGACAGAGTTCCTCAAGATGAACATAGAGGTCAATATAATGCACCTACCATCGATGAAGTAGCTGTATTATTAGTTAATGAAGATAAAGGTCCCAGAGATATAGTTCTGCATGGTCGGAGTGGACACTTGAGTCGAGTTTCCGAATTGAATAGATCTTATGATGCACTGCAATATCCATTGATGTATACTAGAGGCGAAGACGGTTATCACATTAATATATTACAGGAAAATAACCAAAATCGAACCAAAACTGTATCCTGCATGCAATTTTATTCTTATAGGTTTATGGTTAGAGAAACAAGTCTAAATCATCTACATTATTACAAAACATTATTCAGCCAATTCGCCGTAGATATGATGGCAAAAATGATTTCTGAAAGACTACACTTTATTCGTAACCATCAAAAACAACTACGTGCGGATGATTATGTTCACCTCCGAGATGCTGTTAACAATGATGCAAATATTAATGCTAATAACGTGGGGCAACAAGTAATTCTTCCCTCCTCTTTTACTGGCTCCCCACGTTACATGCATGGAAAAAATCAGGATGCCATGACTTATGTTCGTAAATTTGGCCGTCCAGATTTATTTATTACTTTTACATGCAACCCGGAATGGCCGGAAATAAAAAATGAATTATTTCAAGACCAAAAGTCGTTTGATAGACACGATATAATCTCTAGAGTTTTTCATCTCAAAGTAAAAAAGTTTATGCATGTATTAAAAAATAAATATATTTTCGGAGATGTAAATTGTTATGTTTACAGTGTTGAATGGCAAAAACGAGGTTTGCCACACTGCCTCATTCTTTTGTGGTTACAAACGAAAATTCAGCCAGATGAAATTGATAAAATTATTTCTGCCGAGATACCAAACAAAGACAGAGATCCTATACTTTATGAAATAGTATGCAAGAATATGATTCATGGCCCATGCGGCGAGTTAAATATTAGATTGCCATGTATGAATAATGGAAAATGTAGTAAGAAATACCCTCACAAATTGGTCAGGGATACTCAAACTGGAGATGATGGTTATCCGACTTACCGACGGAGATCACCAGATGATGGAGGTTATACTGCAATATTAAAAGTTCGTGGTCAAACAGAAATCGTGGTTGACAACCGTTGGGTTGTACCGTATTGTCCAGTGCTATCTAGGTGCTTTAATGCGCATATTAACGTAGAATACTGTCATTCGGTTAAAGCGATAAAATACATATGTAAACATATTAATAAGGGATCAGATAGAGCTACTTTTTCTGTTAATCGTGAAAACGATGAGATTACAAATTATTTGAATGGTCGATACATATGTACTTCTGAAGCGTTTTGGATAATTTTCAATTTTGATATCCATGATAGAGATCCAACAGTTCAGCACTTGGCTGTTCATCTAGAAAATGGACAGCGTGTTTTCTTTAATGCTAATAATCTTCATCAAGTTATTGGAAATCCAAGAAAAACGACACTAACTGCATTTTTTGAACTGTGTTCACATGATGATTTTGCGAAAACACTGTTCTATCATGAAGTTCCTTCTTATTACACCTGGGATAATAGCAGAGGCTGGTTAAAGAGAAGACGGGGAAAAGATGTTCCAGGTTGGCCAGGAATAAAAATGGACACTGCCATTGGTAGAATTTATACGATTCACCCAAATCAAAGTGAGTGCTACCATTTAAGATTGTTACTAAATTATGTACAAGGTCCTACTTCATTTGAAAGCTTGAAGGCCTTTGATGGAGTCATTCACGCGACTTTTAAAGCTACATGTTTTGCTCTTGAGCTTTTAGAAAATGACGAGCAATGGAAAAATACTCTAGCGGAGGCAACTCTTTCAGAAAGTCCTTCAAAATTAAGAGAATTATTCGCAATAATCATAGTTTTCTGCCAACCGTCTGAACCTCAATCTTTGTGGGAACAGTTCAGAAATGATTTTTGTGAAGATATTCTTCATACAGAGCGCACTCGATTAAATGACTTGCAATTTACTTTTTCTGATGAAATATTTAATAGAGGTTTGATTGAAATAGAAGATAAAGTTGTTTGTCTTTCTGAAAAATATTTAACTGAATTTGGAATGAACTCACCTGTTCGAAATGAAAATGCATCTGATCCTTTTGAATTCTCAATTTTGCGTTCTAACGATAATAACCGATTACAAGAATTTGTAGAAATCAATTTATCAAAATTAGTAAATGATCAAAAATATGCTTTTAATGTTATTACAGAAAGCGTAATGAATCATCAAGGAAGAGTTTTTTTTTAGATGCTCCGGGTGGTACAGGAAAAACATTCCTAATTAATTTGTTGTTGGCTCAAATTAGATCCTCAGGTAAAGTTGCATTAGCAGTAGCTTCATCTGGTATAGCAGCAACTCTCCTTAATGGCGGCAGAACTGCTCACTCGACTTTCAAGTTACCGTTAAATGTATTATTTGATACAGAATACGTTTGTCCGATTTGTAAAAATGGCCCTCTTGGAAAAATTCTTCAAGAAACCTCATTCGTTGTGTGGGATTAGTGTACAATGAGTCACAGATCACATATCGAAGCAATTTATCGAACATTAAAAGATCTTAGGTGTAATAATAAGTTTATGGGTGGCATAACATTTGTTTTCGCTGGTGATTTCCGTCAAACCTTACCAGTAATCCCTAAAGGTACTCGAGCTGATGTCGTTAATGCTTGCTTAAAATCTTCCCCTATATGGAACTATGTTGAAAAACTTTATTTGCGAACAAACATGAGAGTTTATTTATGCGGAGGGGACGATATTTTTCCAGCACAGTTGTTGAAAATTGGAAATGGAACTTTAGAAAATGAATATGGTTACATTTCTGTCAATCACACGATTGAACGGGTGGTCAATAACGTGGAAGACTTGATTTCTACAGTTTATCCTGACATTTTTAATCTGTCCAATAAATCTTATCAGTGGTTATGTGAAAGAGCTATTATCTCTCCAAGAAATGTAACAGCAGAAGAAATTAATGATATCATTCTTCTAAAACTCGATGGACACTCACGTGAATATCTATCTATTGACACAGTTACATCAACAGATGATGCTATTCATTATCCACAAGAATTTCTCAATTCTCTTTCTCCTTCGGGATTTCCTCCTCATAAACTAAAATTAAAAATTGGTGCTCCAATTACATTATTACGTAATCTTCAACCACCAAACTTATGTAACGGTACAAGATTACAAATAAAATCGTTGCGAAATAATATTCTAGAAGCCGTAATTCTTACAGGGCCAGCGAAAGGAGAAATTGCATTTATTCCAAGAATTCCCATGATTCCCTCTGACTTGCCGTTTTCTTTCAAACGGCTTCAATTCCCGGTTAAAGTTGCTTTTGCGATTACCATAAACAAAGCACAAGGTCAAACATTCAAGTACGTTGGCATAGATCTTCGTACAGAGTGCTTTTCACATGGGCAATTATACGTGGCATTTTCTCGAACTGGAGACCCGAATCATCTTATGATTTTAATTTCAACAGGAAATATAACAAAAAACATCATATACTCAAAAGTCTTATAAAATTCTTATTTTAATTGTTTTTTTTTCTTCATCAACTTCAATCAAATTCTTTATCAACCATAAATTATTTCTTTTTTATCTGTATTTGTTTTTATCATTTATAACGCTAGAAAAATTTCAATCCGTTTTCATTAACCGTTTTTTATATTTACTTGCCGATCACATTAAACAATAATATTTGAATAAAAAATTCTACATATCATGGTCCGAAGGCAAAATAAACAACCAATCACGGGCGAAGCTGTGACGGGTCGGCTAGTTGATATATATATATATATAAATATACATGTTTATTTATA
Source organism: Metopolophium dirhodum (assembly GCF_019925205.1). Lineage (NCBI taxonomy): Eukaryota > Metazoa > Arthropoda > Insecta > Hemiptera > Aphididae > Metopolophium > Metopolophium dirhodum. Next base: position 1,055,915 of record NC_083566.1, on the reverse strand, counting down.
CAATCTATAAAGGGTAATGGTAATAAAATTAAGGTTTACATATTATATAGGAAAAATTAAGAAGATAGAACTGAAACTGAAAGTTTGTTCTACCTTCATTCCATTGTTGCGTTTCTTTTATTGTTAATGATTTTATATATTTTATATTTTAAGTTCCCTATCTGGTGTTGTAATGATAGCTATACAATTTCTTTTTTTTAAATTTAATTTTTGTGTACAATATATTGTCATGTTGGCATATCATGAATTTTTTACATAATATTTTGTTCTTATTCTATATTTTTTTTGAGTACTAATTTTCTTTTACATAGTTTTAAGTTTTAATCAATGACATTTTTGGTATCCTTATCTAATTATACACATTTTATATTTAATTTGCTTACAATGTACTTAGTTCATAGAATATATTTTTGATAACTTAAATGTTAAATGTGGTTTTTTTTTACATTTTTTTTTTGTTTCCTAGCCTTAAAATTTATTTTCTTACTTATATTAGCTTAAATATTTTACATTATTTTCTTTTTCATTTATTTATATATTTTTTTTTTACATTTGAATTCATGCTGAGTTAAATTAGGTTAGAAAAAAAAAAATTTTACACATTCTCTGTATTTACTTGCTTTAACATTTTTTTATATCCTATTCTAACTTAACTTAGGTTAATCATACATTTTTTTTTTTATTTATATTTTTTTTTTACATTTGTTTTCATGCTGCTTTAAGATTAGGTTAGAGAAAAAATTACACAATCTTTGTATTTACTTGCTTTAACATTTTTTTTATATCTTATTCTAACTTAACTTAGGTTAATCTTCTTACATTTTTTTTTTTAATTTATATTTTTTTTTACATTTGTTTTCATGCTGACTTAAAATTAGGTTAGAGAGAAAAAATTACACAATCTTTGTATTTACTTGTTTTAACATTTTTTTATATCTTATTCTAACTTAACTTAGGTTAATCATACATTTTTTTTTTATTTATTTATATTTTTTTTTTTATATTTGTTTTCATGCTGCCTTAAAATTAGGTTAGAGAAAAAATTACACAATCTTTGTATTTACTTGCTTTAACATTTTTTTATATCTTATTCTAACTTAACTTAGGTTAATCATTTAACATTTTTTTTTTTATCATTCATTTGTTTTAACATTTACTTTTGTGCTTATGTTGACTTAAATTAGGTTAAATTTATTTTAGTACTTAGGTAAGTAATTTAAAGTAGGTTATTTGTATTTATTATTATTATTCTGTCATTTTTGTACAATAGTTATGTAATAGTTCTTATAGTAGTTTATATAAGTAGTCTTAAAAGTTCATGATTTTTTTTTTTTTTTTTAGTTATGTTAATAAAACAAAACATTTATTTGGGGTTTTTTTTTTTTTTTTTTAATCCTTTAAGAGGTTGATAATATGGTTGAGTCTCCTATAAGATTTTGTATTAATATTTTTTTTTGTTTTCATAATATATAGTTTGGATACTTGTCAGAGTAAGTATTTTTATTATTAATTGGTTTATTTTACAAGTGTTGTGTGATTTGTGAATTATAGATTAATGTTTTTGGTACTTTTAAGAATGTTGGTTTGTTTGACCTTTTTATTATTTATTTTTTTTTGTTTGTATACCAATTGGTTTGTTAGGGTATTATGTTAATTTTTTATTTCTTTTTGTATGATTTTCGATCGGAGTGATTTGTATTTTATTTATTTTAATCGTTGTGTTTTTACCATCGTTTATCGTATCTTTAAGTTTTATATTGTGTATCAATGAAGCGAGTGTCGGTACTTCTTGTATGTGAACTATATTGTTGGGAATTGTATTGGACATTTTTGTTGTAACGGTATACAATTCAAATTCCCATCATTGAGAACGTTTTCTTCTGGTTTGAATATAGGAAATATATTATTGGCTTGATTTTGATTTTTAGGTTGTATCATGTCTTTTATTTTGGTTTTGTTTTTATTATTATTAATATTATTATTATAATTATTATTATTATCATTAAAAAATGTATAAATGTTATTTATTATGTTAGCGTGTTCTTTTAATTTCCAATTTTGTGTTATGTTTTGTTCATCTTTATGGTATATATGTATTTCAATGTTAGTATTTTGAAATTCTGAGTATATTAATTGTTTTACTATAGACCAATTTAATTTGTCTATCCCTGAAGCTAAGGTGGGTATTGCAATTTTTGAAATGTTTAGTTTTGTAGCTTCAAGTTTTAGATTATGAATTGAAGATTTTACATCTTTATATTTGGGTTTGTGGTAGTGTAAATTTTTTGTTATTAAGTGAAATATAGTTTTATGGTTATTGATTATAGGTATTGTGTCCCCCACATTTATTTCTTTTAATGCAAGTTGTGGTTTAGTATCACCGTATACTTTGGATATTAAATTTGTTATCCCCTTATTCATTTTGATATCTGCAGATATACAATGAGCTATAGCAAAGTTATCTGGGCAATTAAATATGCTACCCATTAATTCTATAATATTGTTGGTATTATTTATACTATTGAGCGCGTTTATATTGTTGATTTTTAATTGGATATTTATATTATTATTTAAAATAATGTTATTGTCTTTGAAATCGATCAGGGCATTATTTTTGATCAAAAAGTCATTTCCAAGTAAGATTGCGCTGCTTAATTTTTTTACTACGTGAGCGTCAATATTGAAATAGTTATTGTCAATTTTGATTTTAATTTTGGTTATACCTACCACGCATAGTGGTTCATTATCTGGTCCTGATAGCTGTAGTGTACTCGGCATTATTGTATAATTACTGGGTAGTAGTTCTTGTCTAATACAACATATGTTTGCCCCCGTGTCAATTGTTATTGGTAAGGTAATATTATTAAATTGAGCTTCAATATAAATAGCATCGGGTGTACAGTTAATTTTATTTATATTTTGTTTCCGTATTTCTGTATTTAAAGATGAACAATTATCAGAAGAGTTTAACCTTGTATTTAATTTTTTTGACTTTTTGTTAGTTGTACTTGAACGACAAGTGATCGCGGAATGTCCAAATTTATTGCATAATTGACATATTATATTAAGTTTGTTTTTAAAGTAACATTCATATTCAGTGTGGTTATTCTTCGAGCATATCGAGCATTGTATTGTGTGTACTGAATTATTATTATTATTGTTATAATTACTGTTATTTTCGTTATATCTAAAAATTGGGTCGTATTTAGTAAAATTGTTTTGATAATTGTTATCATTGTTTATCTGAGATAGTTTTAACTGACCTATAGTTTCTTTTAAATTTTCTATTTCCTCTCGTAATTTACTATTTTCGTTGGATTTTAGTATGTAGTTTGTATTTATTTGCTGGATTTTATTTTCAATTATCTCTGTTTCAATTTCATATGGGTTTTTATCTATACTATCTGCTGTCATAAACTCTATAAGTTCATATTTGCGAACGTTTTTTTTAAGTTCATCAAGTGTTTCATTTCCTAATATTCCTATACATCTCAATATTGTGGGTTTTAAGCCTTTCATTATACTTCGTACCATTTCTCCTTGTGACATATCTTTGTCAATTCGCCTACACAATGACTCTACTTCATTAATGTAAGACACACTTTGTTCATCGGGTTTCTGTTTGCGTTTTTCAAGCATTATTCGAAGCATATGATTTTGGGCAATGGGTTCAAATTCTAGTCTAAATTTTTTTTCTAGATCGGACCAATTAATGTTTTCAACGGTATCCATAATATTGTCATAAAATATGAGAGCAGTGCCTTCTAAAAATACGGGAATATATAGACTTTTTTCAGATTCGGACCATCCGTTAATAAGTGCAGCTCTTTGATAATTTTTTAAGAAAGAATCGACGTTTTCAGAATTATTTCCCGTGAATTTTCCGGGTTCAAAGTAAGGTTTTTTATTGTCTCCCATATTTTATTACCTATTTGTATTATTTAAAAAAAAATAGTTTTATAATAAGTAATGTACAATTATTTAATTGTAATATTTTTGCAACTAATTTAATAGATTTAATTAATATATTTTTTACTAAATAAGTAAATTTTTTATTTTAATGAGTATAAAATTAATTTGTTTTGTTTTTATAATAAATGATGATACCTATGTTAAATCGTAAATTGTTAAATTAGTATGTTTTAGTATGTTTTATTAATAAATAAATCACTTTTTGTTATTATTGTTTTTCTAAGTTTTATTTTTAATATTTTTTGTATTGATAATTTATTTTTTTATTAATTCTTAAAATTAATATTAAAATATTATAATATTATATAACGAATATAATTTTGTAAAATGTATTTGATCAATTCTCAGTTTATTTATCTGAATAAACTGAACTTGTGTTGGGCGCCACTTTACCTGATTCGCAGTTGTTCGTAGACAATATTGTAGGATTTTTAGGTTTTAGATAAAATAAGGTACTACTTCAAATACACAAATTGAATTAACGAACGCACTGATTATTGCTTACATAAGAAGTCCAGTTGTCGCTCGTTGAAATCGGTTTTCTTTAGTACTTGAGAGGTTGTTACTTTGGTGGTTGGTGCTCATGCACTGGTTTAAGGGACGATACGGATATGCCGACCAGAGAGAGGTAGGCGGTTTTTATCAAACGTTTTTGTATTTCCCCGAACTAGATTTCTCTTCGGCGGCAAAGACCTTTTAGTCGGTGACAATAGTTTTATTGGGGATGACCGATTTCTACGAACGACAGTCTGGCCGTTATTTATTATTCTGTAAGATTTTAGTTTATTTATTATAATGATGTGTGAGCATATCATTACAGTTAATAATATTATACAATACTGTGCATGGCATATAATTATGAAAAGTGGCAATTGCATGGGTATATTTAATAAAACCAAAGGTTAAAGGGCTATGAAATGTGCATTGTATTGCGTGACAATAATTTTATTATACTTTAGTGTTTAAACCTATAACCGTGATCACGCATAAGTATGATTATTAAATTAGTCAATCGATAAATTATTTTGCTACCCCAGTCCATTTCATACGGTCGGCGGATGCCAGCAGTCTGCATGCAGTAGGCATGCAGTATACTACGTATTTTATGTGAAAGTTTATAAAAATACAATTTTATTTTTATATTATAAAGTACGTTCGAAGACGCGCAATGATTATCATCCACTGGAAAGTTTTTTAAATCACTTTTATAGTTTTATTTTATGTAAACCATGTTATAAATTTAGTGTTTAGCTATAATAGTTTATAATATTATTATAGACATAACTATAGTGAATATTTATTTCATAGCAGAGATAGAACAATTTGTTTTAAAGGTTTGTTTATTAGTATTCTAAATTTGAAATATTTCAATGAAATTATGAAAAATATTTTTTCTTCTTTTAAACGTGCTCGGTTATAGATGATTAGAAACAATAAATTGATTACACACTTAGAATTAAAGAAAAACATATTATTTTTGTTGATTTATTATTTCATATTTGTATATTCTATATTTTGTAGTGCTGAAAAATATTCTTGGCATTATTTTGAGAATAAAAAATTTTTTCTACATGAGTTTTTAAAATATTGTTGTATATCAACGATCCAAAAGATAATGGTTTGAGATAAAGTTGAAGTCAATTCCAACAATGAATGAAATAATAGTGTATTTTCAGTAATTATTTATTATAAAGTGTACAAACGTCGTATAATATGTGTACATATGTGGCTGAGTGATGTGAATGTGTGCTCTTGGCTCATTATGTAATACTTAGATCATATAGTTTGTTATAACTATTATAGATTTGTTAAACAACTTATAAATTATATGTAAATATGTTACATATTTTTTTTGTTTCATACAATAAACCAACTTTTAAAAATATTCACTTAGAAGTTGACGACTATAAACTTTTAGGTATAATAAGCATTTTATTTTTATTTTTCATCAAAATGAAATGTTTCAAGAAAATAAATTTCATGAAATTTTATAACCCTATATTTATAATAGTAGTATAAAAATGCCGATCCTAGGACTTTCTCCTCCGCCAACTCCTCTAACACCTCCACCACCGCTGCAGCCTTCCCCCCACTACACCTCTGTCGCTGCCACCACACACACACCTTCATTATATCCCTGCAGCAGACTCAATAGAACTTTATACTTTATCACTCACGTAATAATTATTGCAATTATAAATGAAATATCTTCGTCATCTCATGCCTGCAACAGGTTCAAACAGGCCTTAATAATATCTTAAGTGCTTACATGTCAATTAAGCATTTTGGATTACCCTTTATACTATAACCATATTTTGCAAGATGTTTTCTGACACACACATTTATAATATATAGTTATAATATTGGCTATTTCCAACTATTTCATCTGAGGTAACTTTTGCCCGGGCAACGCCGGGAGGGACAGCTAGTAATATATATATTTAAAGTGACCAATTTTTTACGTATGATTTTATTATCCAGCATTACCATACTTATAATCCCTACCATATACGAATTTGACATACCAGCGGATCAATCTTTAATTGTACCGTAAGTTTAATATTATTTTTTTTATTATTATTACATTAATTTATCGTATTCGTTGTTATTGATGAGCAACCTTGTGGATTTAGACGGAGTATTTCGACTAATAGATGAACTAATTATAAATCCAATGTAAAGAACTTTAATATTATATACATATATTTCTTTTTAATTTATAATATTTTGTGTTTAGACGTGAAGAGTAAGTGTCGCCACCCCTCATAAATATGGTGGACCTGTATGCATCAGAAGAAATGCAGGATACCGGAGATGAAGAATCAACAGATGACAAACTATTTTTAACACGAGTTTAATATTATTATTATTATTTTCTGACATTTAAAATATTTATAGTCGTGAAGATTACAACAACGATGACGATGACGATGAAGAACAAATGTCTGAAGTCTATTCACCAGATATCATCGATTTATTTGATAGGGGCGGATGAGTAGGAGGGGTAGTGGTGTAATAGTGGTGGTGGAGGTGAAGTGGTGGTGAAGAGGCGGTGATGGTGTTGTAGTGGTCGGTCGGTAGAGGAGGTGTAGTGATGGAACAGTGAAGGAGGAGGAGTAGGCGGCTGAGCTGCGGCTGCATGATTTTGAATTGTCTATTTTATACTACTGTAATCAATATTCACTATTCAGCTTACTCATTATTTATGTGCATGTAAATTTTTCAAAAAAGGATATTTCAGTGAAATTGATAAATCCTCACGCTGTTTTATGCTTGTACCGCGGTTGTAGTTCTACACTTCAGGCGAATTTGGGTCACACGCAACAAAATTACGCATTTAAATCGAATTGTACTGGACGAAACTCGTAGATTATCGTGATGACGTTGTATACTTTTATTTATTTATATCTTATATCTATAAAGTATATTATGTCAGACGGTCAGGGAGCTCCTCGTGTGCATTTTTTGTCCCCGTTCATCTCCATGCATCCTTATTGACATGCACCCCGCGGTTTTTATTCACAGATGACGTTAAAACGATATTAATTGTTATATAGTGATCGGTTTTGAACCACACAATATACTACAGTTTATTGTAAGTCATCGAATTTAGTTTTATTTAGTTACCTAAACAGTTTCACGTCTCAGATTTATAAATTCTTTTATGCATCTTATATTCTTATGGCATATTATATATATATATGTGGTCAGCTTGTATGAATATAATTCATTTATAATATTTACCTACGCCATAAATCATAAAAGTTTATCCATTATAATGCACAGTTCTTTCCAAATATAATTGTGCTATGCGATCCAGACGGTTTATTTAACTACACACGTCCTCTCGACTAGTCGTTATTAATCGACGAGTTTAACGTGACCCGTGACCCTCACGCGTCAGCATATTATGCCGAATTTTCACATTCGAAGAGTAAGTACACAAAACATAATATGCATATTATAACATAATATTATATGTTATATTTAGAGTGAGAAAGAAAGAGAGGGAAAGAGAGTTTGAGAGATCCATTCAATCGATATCTTTCGGTCCCGGAAACGGATACACCGGCCGGCCGGATGACGGACGTTTGAGGCCGAATCGATTGATCGTTTGCCAAAATGTAAAAGTGAATCAGAGACAGGAATAAAAGATTAATAACGTTGATAGGTTTAACATTACACAGTATGAGATTGTAACATCTGATGATTCGTGTATAATCGTATCGAGATTGTATTATATTATATGATAATAACAATGATTATATAGGTACGATAATATGGACATCGTGTACGACCTCGTCGGTTGTCTGCAGTATAATGTCTGCACCACGCCGAGATAACGCAAATTATTACTAGATATCCGTATTTATGTATTGTGTTCCGTGATGGGGTGAAAATTACTTGGTGGATTTGGCAATGACCTGTTGTCGGCGCGTTTTCAATCGATCTTCAGACGGTCAAGTGGATACTTCCGAGTGATATGGGCAAAAAACCACATCGCAGAAAGGTAAGCACAGTTGTCACGAGTATGAAGAAGGGAGTACGGAGGAGGATCAATGCGGAAACTCCAGGAAGATAATGATATTAATAACACAGCGTGTCCTTAAGATATTTAACGTCGTTATTAATATTATTACTGGCCGTGACATGGCCGCCGGCCGAGGTGTATTGCGAGTATATCCTTTTGCAAGTGTACTGAGTGGTTTTTTTAAAGTTAACGCTCATTTTCTCAAATAGTTTTTTATAGTCATGATTTTTAGTCATTACAAAATAACATTTTTTAAATTAATTATAATTTTAACTATTTTTAATCGTTATCACGGGTTTCAAAAAAAAATTCTTGATAATTTTATGAATAATTAAACATCGAATTTCGAACAAGTAAAAAAAAAGTAAATAAATATAAAATAAAATAAAATAGTTAACTTATCAAACGTATTCAAAGTTTAGTTGAGAAGAGTGCAAAGGATATCCTATAATACGTAAGTCCGCATCATGTATACTCCGTTCGTGGCTGGTCTAAACTTCAAACTATGAAACGGGTTTAAATGCTTTAAGAAACAAGAAAAATGTCTTAAAATTAAACGACCTAATGCACTAGTAATATAAGTGGCATTAAAAAAAAATGCAATTTACGTTCAAACTGACGCTCTACTTATTAACCCAAACCTAATAAACTTTTCATCAAAATCCAATTTGTATGTATTAAAATTCCCAGACAAATTCTGCAATAATGAAACATATTTCATACATTTTTATTTAAATATATAAATAAATAATTTTTTTATTAATACCTTAACACCTATATAATTTGGAAAATACATATTTTTTGTCTGATATTAGCATATTATGATTATTTAAAGGATTAAATGGTAAACAAATCTGAGTATTTTAAAATATGATCCTAAGTAACATTCCAAAACATTAGAATTTTAATAAATTTATTATTAAGGATAAAAATGGTGGTGAACATGTTTGGTGAATCACAGTGTATAATATAATTACATCGCGCAGTACACATACATTATTTCATCAAAGAAAATCTAAGTATATTTATTTAATCGAAATAGAAAATCGCCACTCCGTTGAACTCAGAAGTATGATTAATATTAAACTTTCGATAATTTTCAATCTCGTTGCCTGTATCCTGTATCAAAATTTTTTTCGGACACCTTCCGAAAATTTTTCCAAAATACGCCACTGCCCACTACTATATATACATTATGGTTTCTCTATTTTAAAACGTCAACGGTTATTGGTCATATTACATTATTGTAATATGGCGGTGAGTACTCCTCCGTGGAATGAAAACAGCTTCATTGTCCGAGATACCTCTCATAAATTACATTACGCGCGCGCGGCCTGTTAGGTTTTTTTTTTTTTTTAGTTTTACAAGGACATGGTATGTGGATAATATTTCTAAAATTGATAAATTAACATAACGAATATCACCTCAAATAATATCATATTATTATAATATTATGCGGGGACAATCATTAATATTATAATAAAATATATATAGGTAGTACTTTATTACCGCATTTACATAAACACACTGTCTCGGCCACGCTGCACCTGCAACCATATCGCACGTGTGAATTTATAGCTCCCGTGACTTTAATAATATTATAGGTACCAACGTGTTATTATATTATCTAAACATTACACGTCATTATTGTGTCCGCTATAATATATATGTGGTATTAAGACATATTATAATTTATCCTTAGATTATGAAATATGTATTCTCGATAAAAAAAAAAAAAAAATGAAAACAAACATACGTGTTGACGACGAAACGCGCTTGCCTCATCAGCAGTATATTATTATATTTCATAATAATATATATTATATGGAAAAGAGTTTAAAACAACAAATTAATAATAGATACGTTCGTCACAATTGTTAAAATATATTATTATCTTTATCACACTAAATACAAACTGTGACTAAGGATTTTTAATTTTTTTTCATCTGCCTTTGAAACAATAACCTAGGCGCCTTCTATTAAATTTTCAAGCTTTTTTACTCAACAGATAAAATTTTATTGATATTTATAGAAAAAAAAAAACTAAAAAAAATGGAAATTGACAATGTCCGTAAACAGCTCAAAATAAGTCAAAATATTTGGAAAATGTTATGGTGTATAAGAAATGCAATTATAAACATTCAGTCAACATTTAATGTCCCTACGGTCATTTGTTTTAGAGTTACACAAAAGACCAAAATCGATTTTCTCGAAAATAGATTTTGCGTAAAAATTCCCGTTTTTCCTTAATTTTTCTTTTATTGTTTTTTACGTCATTTTTGAAAACTACTGAGAAATTTTTACTTTTGACCCCCCCAAAGTACCAACTAGATTCACTTACCTATCAAAAGAGTTACTGTTGAAGAAAATCCAAGCACTTTTACTGTCCTAAAAGGTGATGACAAACACAAAAATAAAAAAAAAATAAAAAAAACACACATCATTGTAAAATCAATACACTCATCGCTTCGCTCAGAATCTAAAATAATTAACTAAAATATATTAAAAATATTAGTTTTTTAATTTTTTATATTTCTCATTTATTAGCGCGAGATTGATTTTGGCAATAAAAATAAAAAAATATACAAAAAATAGTTTTCATTTTAATAATGACAATTTTACAAGCTACAACGGATACTCGTCACTCGTCAGTTTGAATGTACCTACGGTAGTATTATACGCACATGCAGTAGTCATTTTGAAAAATACGAATTATGGTTGTAGGAGACCAAGGGGAAGGACGAAACTGATTCTATAGCAATACCGGTGCAAACGAAAACACCTACATAAATTATAATAATTAATAGACATCGACTTTAATATTTGCGACGTTGGTTTTAATCACCATTATTATGATTATTATTATTAATGTTATTATAATATTATACGCAACGCAACAATTATTACTCGTATGGTCGCATCGTTTTACTGCATGCGTGTACGCGTGTTTTATGCGATGGTTGTTTATGATTTATACAAAAAGAGTTGTTGCCTGTTGGAGAATATAATAATATAGGTATATACTATGTACACATATTAAGACATATTATATTATTTTGCATGTATAAACACTTGAAGAATATTTTGAAACAATATTGCGTTAAATATTATAAGTATACCGACACGGTAACATTATTCATACGCTTTTTTTTTTCTAGAAAATTATCATTATTCATTAATGCAATATTATTGTTATTATTGTGATATATATACAATATTCATATGCCTAATCATATTTATAAATATACACTAATTATTGTACTGATGATGTGCGTACACTCATACTTATAATATAAGTACAATATAACGATATTGAACTTGCGTCGTCGCGTCCTTGGCCAACGCGCTCGAGTGCGTGACTAATGGACTTGATTCACGTTGTTCTGACGAACCAATATCGACTCTCTATAATAATATAATATCATAATATTGTAAGATTTAAGTGAAAACACTGGCGGATGTTATAGGTGTTTGACGATATTGGTAGTTGGTACTATATAGTAATATGTGTGTGTGTGTGTGTGTGTGTGTGTGTGTGTGTGTGTGTGTGTGTGTGTGTGTGTGTGTGTGTGTGTGTGTGTGTGTGTGTGTGTGTGTGTGTGTGTGTGTGTGTGTATACAAGTGTATTATATATTATTAGTGTTGTATAATATACTTTTTTTTTCGTGTGATACAATCACAAATAGGTTAATGCGAACATATGGTTTTATGTCATACATACAATTTAAATTAATTTTAAAAAGACTTATAAAATAATCTTTAATCTTCAGATAAGATAAATAAACGAGTAGGTAAAATAAATATAACAATATTATTGTAACATAGTTATCATTATAGGGCAGAGGACTTGTAGCATTTGTATATAATATATTTGTTTTGCACAGTCACAACACACAAAAATAGCAGAGTACGAAACAAATACGTTTCAGGCTTTCTCAAAGCTAGTTTTGAAATTTAATTTTGCTTATAAAGTTATAAATGCATATTTTGAGTTTTTGTTTGTTTTTAGGGCATATCTATTCCATTCTATACTTTAGGTGGTATATTTTAAATTAACTAATAATTTAATTCATTTTTACTCCACTGACGTTTTTATTTTAATAGTAAATGTTGTATTATATAACCAAGACATAAATATTTTAAATTTTTGTCCAATAATATGGTTTTTAAAACTGTCCCAGGGTATGTACGTTTTTTTCTAGAAACGCTTAAAGATAGATAGGTAGATAGATTAATTTTCCATGTAGGTAAAAATGCATATTTTGGGTATTCAAATGCATATTTGGCGACTTTTTATGGTTACAAGTCCTCTGTCCTTGTTCTCAATTTATTTGGTGCCTATATTGGCTGTTTAGATTTTCCTTGAGCAGAATATTGCAAGTTGGATTGCATTTGGTGTTGTTGCAAATAAATCTTCTTTTGGACAGGAGAATGTAGTGGATAGACACGATTCAGTAGCCAGTGTTCCATATTATTTTTTTCGATGCCGCAGTCGCATCTTTTAGAGTTGTCTTGGAGATGCTCCATTTTATTAAGTAGTCCTTAGATATATCAATTCAAACTCTGAGCCTGTTTACTGATAAGGAATATCTAGAGCGGTCAGTTCAGTTCATGTCCTGGTAGTAGGGATCACATTGTTTCAATCTAAAGCAGCCGTGTCGAACACCCGGCCCTTGGCACGTTTTTTTGTGGCCCGTGGTCCGTGGATAGCAATATTAATGAAGAATTAATAAATTGAAAAAAACAATTATTAAAAAAAATTAAACAATTTTCCTTTTGTATCACAACTATGTTAGTGAGATGTATTCATTGTGATACTTTGCTGTCTTATTTTCTGATAAACTGTAATTATTGAATAAGTAGGCAATGAATAAAATTAAAAATGTGTGTAACGTTTTTTTTTGATAAATGTTTATGTGCGACCCGTAGTAAACTATTTAATATATTTGGCCCAGTTAATACTTTGAGTTTGACATACCTGATGTTGTAAAGCATATAGATTTTCCATTTTTCTCTTGGTACCTCTCCTGGGAAATTTTCCTGGGGTCTTGTCATTTTAAGAAAACTCTTCACGGATCTGAGTTGGAAATTAAGTAGGTATATATTTGTCCGTGCAGTGCACATGAGTGTCGTATGTCTATTTCGGATTAACACCTTTCCAGTCTTCCCAGCGGATGTTCGGTAGAATAATGACCGCGAGTTGGTTGTTGTTTGAAATTGGGGTATGTCCTTGAGACAGCTGTCTATTACTTGTCGGCAAGATTCGTTCTTGCGGTGTATACCTGTTTTGTGAGGAAAGGCCTGCTCCACATGGGGCTGGTGAACTCTCCAATGAAAAAGCAAGTGACAAAGCATATATTTGTTAAATCTGGGAATTTTCTCCCGTGCTATATCGAGCCTTAGGCTTTGAAGGCCATAGGAATCTCGTATTGACTAAAAAGAAACCATTTAAGTAAAAACAGTAGGTAGGTAAAAAAAAATATGGACATTAAGCATTGATTTTTTATTTTTCACCTTTAAGTGTACGTAAGGTTGAACGAATATTTTAGAATCGTTAACCTCGTATTTAACGGGTTTCAGCTAGTTTTTTAATGAAGAGCCAACTCCGCTTGATCTGGTAACACCCGCAGTGTCTATTCGGCTACTGCTCCACTCCGGCCATCGTTATGAATTTGTGATATAATATAAGACTTTTAATATGATATTATATACATTTATATACTTAACGATACAACTTGCAGAACACAATTCGAATTGTGATACATTATTATTTATTATAATTTGTATATTATAATACACGCGATGTCGATGATTGCAGTTTCGTACAATCCACCGCGGTCCTAAAGACCTAAGCCTGTAAAGTGGGTATAACACCACAGCCGCGTGCGTCACATATTATTACATTAAAATATAATATAGACGGCGTGCATAGTTATTATTTTCACTATGACCAGAGTGACGTCATTAATTGGCATAAACCTATGTATATTGAATGTGAGCACATTACGGGAACTTTCACTCCGCAGTAGTCTATGTTACCTATAGACTTAATATTTACAAACACACAAACATAGGCGATGGGTACGTATAACACGATGGTGGACATCGCAGTGTAATTCGACGTTCGACGATGATTAATGTGTCGTCAACCGATAATAATACGAAATAAAAATTAAAACAAAGTACGTATAAAAATATTGTACTTCGGAATCGCCTTCGACGTGATAATTCGGCAAGGGGACAATATTAATGCAAGGAAACTCGTCGTACGTCGTCGTGCGGAGGGTACCTCCTACCGATTATTTTATTATTATGTTATTGTTTGCGGACCATGATAATTATAATAATATTGATAACAATTATCATTTCACATTTTTACGAATTTACGATGAGATTGTGTGGTTGGTTATTAATAACACTATTAAGACGATATCCGTCGATACGATCTGCACCGTCATCGCCACTACGACTCAACACACTCGGCAGAGATTTTCGCTTATCGATTTTATGTTCGCGGACGACTTGTGCGTGTCGCACAGCAGGAAATGGAAATCCGAAGAAATTTACATTTGCGATTTGCCGCGTGCGCATTGAAATTTGCAATAATAGACTCGCGTATATGACATAATCACCGCGAGCTCGCACTTCCGTCCACTGCGCACCATAATAATATATTAATATATCGTATACTATTGTATCGCGTAACGGTTTTTTTTTTCGCACACAAGCACATGTATCACTATCGATGTATCACTTCCGGAAAACGTGCGGAAATCCACAAATATAATTATAATAGATTTGTTTCCGCGCAGAAATATTACTGCTGCGAGCGCGGAACAGCTGCAACTGGTCGGTTTCCGATGTTGACAGTACTTTTAAGTATTGTTTAGCCAAACATTTTAATCTTTTAGTTGCAGCCTACTTGCAGAAATGACCAAATTCGCTTTGGTAAAAATCACGTGGTGTCGTTCTGGTTTTTATAGGTTAGCTTCTATAACAATATTATGTTGGCCAAATGGTATAAATAATGTTCATAATAATTTTTCAATTCTTGGTGTACCTAACATTGAAATGGCTCATAATGTATTGTGTATATTGACTAGTGACTACGCTTGTAATATCTGTAATGCACCACTGCACGTCTGCACCAGTCGAAGTATTATTCTTAATTCTTATTATTCTAATGACAGGTGAAATTACACAATATTATGTCTATTAATTATTAAGAATGCATAAGACAATAGCTAACCAGTCGACAACATGCATTGTGTACCTACTCGTATATTGTTATAGATGAATCGTAGGAGGTTGATGTAAATCATTGTTTTTTTTTTTATTTGAAAAGTTATACGATCAGAATAACTTATCAGAATTTATTAAATTGCCAAAATCAATTATATATTTGTTGGTCATTATCATTGGTTTTTTTTTGTCGTTACACTTCCCCACTGTTATCTACCTGAGTGGATAACTACCTACGCACAGTCTGTGCTATTACCTAAATTATTCTACCTGTCGATAACTTACCAACGATATCTTTCAACACGTCCGGTTGATGTCTGTCGAACCATATAACAGTGCAAAATTATGCATAAACCATATGTGATATATTATTTTTCACGAACGATTCACTGTGGAATACCGAGGAATATTTATTTTTTATCATTATTTCAAGCATACAAGTGTAAAAATGTTGTTTTTCGAGAAGAAAAAATTCGGAACATTTCGGTTTTTGGCAACTCGACTAAGTTCTATGATAAAATATTTAATATTTATCCTAATGGTGACGTACTCACATTGTCACATTCGTAATATATTATTTATAATATAACACACAAATGCATAAACATATAATATTATATATAACGAACGCCACTCTACCGGAAAAAAGACCACGAGCGTAGGAAATAATATATATTATAAAATATATAACACACATCTACTTTACATATTTTCCTATAATCATTTATATATTGTAATTTTACGAATTACAATACAGTTTCAGGCATCAGCTGTATCACTGTTATGTAGTACACGCAGGCATGCGTTATCGCTCGGGCTTAAGGCATCGACGTGAAACCGAATAACGTTCCATATCTTATCTTGATGTGTAAGAACTAAGTGAAAACTAAAAGCAACAACATTTAAATACATATACTGTTATAGTATTATACCTACTACAAGTGTGGAAAGTGAAAAAAAAAAATTCAACAGTAACGTTTTGGTTGCATAATATATACCTATTATAAGCATTAAGCACACATCAATAGCGCGTGAATAATAAATGTAATAACTTAGGTACTAATATCATAGTCAACAATAAACGTAGTATAATTAATATAATATCAAAAATACAATATGCAATAAACTTATTTTACTTACCTACTGCATCGATTTTTAGAAAATAATATAATAATTATTGTATTCAAAAAATAAATCAATATATTTTACATTTATATTGATTCTTGTATGATAATACGCACGTGGAACCATTTTTAGTTTTTTGAAATATTTGCAGAAATTTTTGGATATTGGTACCTATATGTTATCCTATACATAATATAAATTATAATATTGTATACCACCAGCCACCATACTTTCACCGTCGCTTAACCTACCTATAACAAGTAATAACCAATAATATATACCGTGGACGGTGGTGTGACAAAGATCAAAAAATTGTCCGCAACCCGATTTGGTTTACCGTCCCAAACGGCCTAATATATTGCTTGTACTAAATCGAGGATGACGACTAGTTCGCATTTTGCCGATTTTATCCAAAAACTTAGTACATTTGATTTAAACATAATATTATATATTATTATGACGTTTATATTTGTCTCAAACATTCAAACGCCATGGAAGAAAGGCACCAAAAGTTGGTAAACACTAGACGCCGACGACGTAAGATACGAACATCGCAAAATAGGACACACGTTTTAAATCATACTCAATTTTATAATAATTATATACGTATAACTGTTTGATGTAAGATGATGATGTCTAGCTGTTTCGCAATACAAAATTAATAAGGTATTATGAAGAGCTAATAATATAGAGCATAATATTTATGGTGCTGTTATCGGGTCAAGTGCAACCGTAAATAAAAATTCTGAGCTGAGTGCAATCAATTCGTTGTAGTCAATTTCATCAAAAAACCTACAATATAATATAATCAGTTGCACGGTATACTGTTACTTACCACTTAATAGTGTCAAAATCAATTTGTATACGTCTTATTACGGTCATTTTTAGTTAGTTGTCAATTGAGAAACAGAAAAAGTTTACAACAGTTACGTGAATAATGTTATTATTATATTATTATTGTTGTTGTTGTTTTGAATTTACATTTTACAACCCGAACAAAATGTCTCAAATTCGAATCGATATAAAAAAAGATTTTACGTTTTTTTTTTCAAAGAGTTCTGATATCCATAAAAACATCAGTTACATAATGACGTTTAATAAGTCAACAAAACGAACATATTCTATGAGAACGTATTAGGTACGTATACATTTCTAAACAAATTAGATACTACAGGCCATTGCACTTAAAATGTTAAACTTAAATACGAACGTATTCACAGCCCAAATATATTAAATGGCAATTATACATACTATTTTATTTCTGTGGAAGTTATTTTAATTTATAATACTATTCGAGGAGTGTTATTAGTAATGAACGGGAAAAGATTTTTTGAAACGCACATTAATATTGTTAAATGAGCCATTTATGTTTGTTGCACCTATTATTCGACTAGAGTAATTATTATTTAAATTAAACGGTCGAAAATGAAGCCACGGTGCGTGATAACTGATTATGTAACTTTTAAATTGTTTTCCATATGGTTGGTGGGTGGTTGGATGTTGGGTGATTATTTATTATACTATGGCAAATTAGTGTAATACAATTAATAACAAAACAACACTAAATACAAGTTTTGAAATAAAAAATTTTTAGAAGAAATAGTAGCATTTATGTTGAAGCGTCAAAATAACCTCCTTCTTTTTAAAAATATAAGTAACATAATCGTCGTTCTAAAAACTGTTTTCAATCCCTTTGACAGTTAAAACTAACATTTTTGAAAATTTTTTTTTCGTTTAATTGTTATTTGACAGTGCCGTAAACTATCTAGCTAAGTTTAGAAGTTCGCACGGAAATTCTTCCACCCCAAAATTCACTAAAAGTAAAATTTGTATTAAACAGCCATCAACAAGTATGCCGCCAATACCTAAGTTGAAAAAAGTAACATTTTCCAAATTGTTTTTCTTGCAACGAATATATTGCCATTTAAAAAAATAGTGTAGCGCAGCTTGATGCGTTAAAATAAACTCCTTCTTATTAAAAATCTAACTAATATAAATTTTGTTCTAAAAACTGTTTTCAATCCCTTTGACACTTAAAACTTACATTTTTAAATTTTTTTTTGGCAAAATTGTTATTTGACAGTGCCTTACTTAGTTTCGAAGTTTGCTTGGAAATCCTTCTACCCCAAAATTCACTAAAAATAAAAATTGTATTAAAAAACCATCAACAGGTATGCCACCAACACCCAAGTCATAAAAAAAGTAACAATTTCCAAATGTTTTCCTTTCAACGAATAGATCGCCATTTAAATAAATAGTATAGCGTAGCCTGAGGCGTCAAAATTGACAATATTCTAGCTATTATTAAAGAATTTGTTTGGTTAATGAGCAGACTATTGGTCTTTCTGATGTTTATTAATTTTTCAGTTGATTGTATAAAAACATTTTATCACTATCCCTCGGGTGGAATATAGTGATTTAAATGATTAGCATGAATCCATATGGTTCAATCAATGAAAAAAGCTCTCTGAGTCACCGAACCCAGACCCACGAAACGTCAAAAGTAGCTTAGAATTTATCTATAATTCAAAATAAATTAACAAAATTTAAAAATGTATTTACATCTAACATATAACCTTTTATTGTATATAATGTACAAGAAATGTATAGTAGTATGCAGTATACAATAATGTAAAATAATGTCAGTCCAATGGCCACAGTTGCCGCGGACTTTGTTTCAAAAAAAAATGATAATACTTTACCTGGTTACCTGTAAAGGCGTATGCACTATGCCTTATATCCATATTATATTATAGGCATGCATCATACCTAATTATATTGTTTAATTAACATTTACAATCTACAGTACATCATTATTACGGCGATAAGATTGTGTTATTGCCTTATCGGCGGTAAAATTATTAGTCACCGTGAATGGTATTGACCTAGGGCTTGTCCCGTAATCACGCACAGGTGGCAGGCGCAGGCCGTAAACAAAACATAAACAATGGTTTACGATTATTTTTATTATTAAGATTTTGTCATATTTTTTCGAGAGAAAAAGAAACACGGTAGACCGTATTACAGCGTTTACCATAATGTAGGTACGTCACGGGATTACAATCTCCCGTCGTAACTACAATAATATTATTTTTAACGATTCAAACTTAATATATTACGCAAAAACGCAGCGTATATAATATTATAATAACATAGGTACCTACATAAATAAAATAAATAGTCGTGTGTACGTCTTATATTATACGCGTTTTCTCGTTACGCGTTGGCTCGTAGCTTTTTTTTTGTCAGTTAAGATTTTATTACTCGTTATAATCAAAATCGTTTTAATCGTTAATTTTTACACTCACAATATTATATTATATCTGATTACCTATATTGGCACCTATATTACCGCACACACATATGATGTAGGTATGTATATATATATAATATATCAATATATAGTAATACATAATATTACACTTATAATTATTTATTTTACTATTACTTAAACATGTTAAATATATTATATCGTTATTTCGTTTTCATAATTAAAGTAGGTGCGATTCTTTATGTAACGCGTAGATTAGATGTGAACAAAAAAAACTTGACGAAAATTATGTAGGAAACGTTTATACAACACACGTAAATACCTAAAACAAATTATAATATAATATTATATATTTCGAGTATTAAACCACTTTTAATGTAACTACCAACTTCTTTAAAATATACAAAGCGTTATTACACGCATACTTGCAGACGTCACGACCATAATATTATTATTATATTATTATAAGCATTATGTTGTACAGCGCGTAATCGCGGAAATTATTGTTTCGTATATTATTATATAGCCCACAGACACCCACTCGCGTATTGCGTATAAATACGATATTGTGATCTTTTATTCGCGAATTCGCGATAAAAATTTTTATTTTTATTTATTTTTATTTTTATTGATCACGAAGCCCGGCCATTAGCTGTTTGTTTCTTGTCTGTAGGGGAGGAAACTGTAGGTTTTGTAAACACGTGTGTTTTTGGTTTTTAGCAGATTTTTTACTGGGCACCTGTATAGGTATCTGCCATACCCTGGTGGGGGATGGTGGCACTTCTCTCCGGACACCGTGACTTGTCCGAAGAAAAATGCCACCCGCGGAATAATATTTTATGCTCCGTTGTTATATAGACGTTTTTCAAAATATAATATAATTTTGCCATGAATGCATCATATAGGTCGGTAATTGAGTACCTAATACAATAACAACTTAATGATGTGTTAGGTGTTAACCATCTATATTATTAATTGCTTACATTTTTAGGTACTAGTTGAAAGTTACAACTGTATTTTTATAATGAATTATGCATTTTCAACTGAAAGGATATTATAATAAGGTAAAGGCAAAGGTAAGCCAGTGTCGGTCTGGCCCTCCCAACTACACATTAGCCAATTGAGAAATACATAAAAAAAACATTTAAGTTTACTAGCGATTCTCATAAATCCCTTAATGTAATATTGTTTAATATGGCAATATATCCACCATGAACTGCTATGCACAAGTCAGTTGAGACCCACGGGCCATGGTGGCATGATCTTTGTAACGAAATTATCGAGCTATATAATTAAAAAATCTGAGAGTTATTCCCAGCGACACATTAATTTCGTTACAAAAATCATGGTCCCCATAAAATTGACTTGCGTACTTCAACAGTGTTGATGAACTAAACAATATTATAAAAAAAAAAATGCACATGCCTACTCGCTTCGTTCATTGGATTTGTATTTTGTATAAATTATAATTATCAACGGCGTGTCGGTGTATAGCCATATCGTTTATATTAGTTATTATAAATAATAATAGTTCTAAACAAAAAACAAATATACATAATCAATATTAATCCATAATATATTTTTCTTAATTAATCTAAGACATGTACACTTTTTAGCTTTTATAATACGAAAATAATAAACAATTGAATGACTCTAAGTGGACAGGAACAATAATTGTGAGTTGTGTGACGACAGCTCTCGAGCAGATGAATGACAGACTCGTTTGAAACAGCTTTTGGCCCACGATCACTGCAGGAAACCGGACAATTCGGACACATCTATGAGCAAAAACGCTGGTGGAAAATCAGGAAACGTCCATTACGGCTTCGCAGACATATTGCACGAAAGACAACAAGATGACATGCGGTGAACTGTCGGCCCAGGACATAAGGTCCTGCGTCGTAATCCTGCGACCCGGCCTGCAGATTCTCATCGTCGGGCCGTGACGACGCATGCGCACTACAATGTACGGCTGCAGGAAGTATCCGCATCGGCTCCCGTTTGTCCGTTTCGGCTCCTTCCTTTCATTTGAAGGTGGCCGTATCAGCTCCGACCCGATGCCAGTGGTATGGACGTATCGGCTCCCGATCAACAACATTTTCCTGCGTTCACATAGAGCATCACTTGCTTTTCGTTTCAACGAATTACTTATTTTTTGGCGTGCTAAAGTAGTATCTGCTTCATGGCTATGATCAAGATCACTCTATCCACTATCACTTCATTCAAGACTTTTATAAAAGCGGTACACCCACGTTTCGTACACTTCCACCGCTCAATATCTCCTGACAAATTTTTATAATTTTATATAATTGACAATAATATGCTTAGACGCAGTACACTTCGCAATAAAACGAGAACTAACATTAAATAATATTTTGTAATTTCATATAACTATATTATATTATATGCGATTAATTAGCTATCAAAAAATTCGTTATCGAAACCGGACGCAATACGGCATTCGACGGACGGCAAGAAATAACGACCCTCATTAACGTCCAGCGGGAGCCGATACGGTATCATCCCGGCTGCAGACTGTGGTTCAGCCGGCAGTTTACTGTAGACGGAACAAGAGGATGTGGCCGCGCTCGACAGCGATAACTACGACATGCAGGAGCAGCATCTACAGGACCAGGATCAGCGAGAGGACGAGTTTGAAAATCAAGTTAAAAAAAAACTTATTCTTGCATTCTTCTAAAATATTCAAATAAATTTTGATAACGAATAGCAAAACACTGCATTATACTCATTTCTTCGTGGTCCACCCTTCCACGACTAAATGCATATAGCTTATGTCAAATCAATATCCAAATGGTACATATTCATTAAATTTCTGAAATTTAGTTTAATATCAGGGTAGTGCAGCATACGCATACATGTAGATATTATTTTTTCCAAAAAAGCACAAATATGACTCCAACTCTCCGAATCCCGTATATGTATACAGTCCCATACATTTGTAGTTTACAAAAGGCGTATCAAAATCACTTGGACTCGATGTACCGGTTAGTAAAATGAACCTATATAGTAATAATTACTATTATTTGGGATTCAATTTAACGCGATGGCGGAGTCATTTGTCAAAATCAAAAAAACTGACATGCTCTCTATACGTGGCAAACCAGTAGTATTAATTATTATTACCGTCAGCTGTTGCTATATTGCCGACGACCGCTTTGTTGCGTTTGTAATTTATGACAGAGAAGATGTCTCATAGTGTTGTACCTCACTCGTATCCCAACGTTCGAAAACCACTAAATCCTGTGACCGTCGCGGCCGGTAACTGGTTTCGAACAGTTTTTACGCTATAATGTAACACAATTTTTTTTGTTCACTCGTCCGATAAATAATATTATTATGTTATATTATGAAAATACGTTTTTTTTAATTTTGTGAGAAGTTTTCCTATCGTTTCGTTATCGGATTAAGAGACGAACACGTTTTGACACGATCGTTGTCTCCAATGTCGTCGTTATATTTTATGCGCTTCTCTTGTGTCTTATTATCAATATTGTATCCCATTCGTGTGCCTCTACCTGCATTATAGGCTGCGTGATACTTTTTACACGACAAAACAAGAATGGCCGCACCTGTGAAGTAGACAGTTCAAGTGTTTGTTTTCTTCTGAAATCGGCGTAAAAACACAAAACTATAATCCACCACGTTATATTTATTTTAATATATTATAGCATATAATTTACGATATCAGCTATACATATTGGTACAGAACATATTTTTAAAGTAGTAATTATTAATTAATAATATGATCATACACGTTCATACCTATTGGCTATTACCTATATTACCTGAGAGTGCTGAGTGGGACAGGCACGGTGGTATTCTAGCTGTTGTCTACAATTTATAATACACCCATTAAACCAATGTCACACGTACTGACGGGAAAAATGATTTCGATACAGTGGGCGACTGCAGGGTGTACTGAATATTAAGTATAATAAATTAACTTAAAATCAAACCTATAATCTATTGCATATCCACCACTGTCCCGACAAGACAATATTTAAGGGGGGGGGGGGGGGGGGGGGTTGAAGGATTTTACAAACGTCTTAGATGGTTTTCAAGCTTGGCTTATATATTCCTAGACACTTTTCACAAATCGATAGTAAATACACTTTTATCATATTATCTTAATATTAAAAACAACATGTTGCGTCCATATTTTTAAACGCTGAAACAAAATGTAAAAAACAAATCAATTTTTAGGTACATACATATATATTCATTGTTTGTTTGCTTATCCTCTATATAATCAAAATTAAAGGACCGCTATGAATAAAAATCATATCATTGGATTCCTATTGAGACTCAAAGGGTGTTTAATATGTATAACTCATTTTTACAACCCCTATAGATTGCTACAGGGTGGATCGCTGGGTAACGAAAATCCAATATTTTTTTTGTTTATTTAATTGGTTGCCATATTGGTTACAGATTATATTATTATTATAATTAATAGAAATATGATACCTATATATACTTTTGTTAAATTAAAAATTTAAAAAAAACCATCTTACCTAACCAAATACTTAAAACACAATAATAATTACAATGAATACTTTTATAGTTTTATGATTAGCTTTCAAACGCGTTCAACGCGTTCAACCGCCGGCTTAATTCAACAATTAATACAAGAACAAAAACAAGAATACCATTTTTAACAGTATAGGATACATATCTGATCTTAGGTATTCGTTAAATCTGTATCCAGCTTTTTTTTTCACATCAAAAATATGTCCAGAATTTATTAAAAAATGGAAAATCATTGTAATATTGTGTCTGTATTGTAGACTAACAAATATATTATATATTTAAACTCTGGTGAAACTGTAAGCGATAAAGACAATAGACATAGACCTGGGAATTTAACCCTGGGAAGGTTAGTAATACAGCTATAGTAAGACATACAAATTTATTCTGATCATAAAAACGTCGATCGATCGGAGAAAATGCAAAATCTAACTATGAATTAATTATTGTATTATACCCGGTGACAAATTTGAAACAAAACAACGACAGTCAACATAATATTAATATTATTATTAGACAACGATACACACCAGTCAACACGACAGTTAATACCGTGTGTCGTGTGTGAGACGTTATGTAATAATCAAATCAAAAATGATCAAACACATTCAAATGTGTATACCTACTGACCAGTGAGAGAAACCAACTTTCTCACAGCAGTAGTAATTAGGGGTGTAGACGAACTTAATCTGCCCCACAGACGAGAAATTTATTTTTTAAATAATTATTAATTATTACTGATCGTAATCTACATGACGTCTTCATATTAATTTCCATTTGATTTTTAGATTTTGCCTTAACTTTCTTTAATAAACATATAGATACATTAAAGTTTGAACGACCCTGATAACTTCTTGATTTCCGGAAGAGGTTCTCACAAAATATTAATTTATGGTCTCTGCAGTATATATATAGTACATGAGATGTTCGGAAGGTATATCCGCAACCATTAGGATGACAAACTGTAGTTTTACTATTGTACATAAATATTATAAAATATATACGTCTTGAACCCTATTGATTGGCACACGTACCTAAAAACACACAGAATAAATGGCAGTGCACATTATTATGTAATAACGTAATTCGTAATATGTGCAGTAACTATAGTAAGTACATTTGGCTATGTTATTAGTATGTATTATTATCATTAATTAATTTACGGTTTAATGTCAGACATGTTTATTAAAACAAGAAACCAAAACATACCTCATTATAATATTCATATTGTGTGCTATATACATAAGAAAACAAGTTTAATATATTTTTTCAATAATGTTTATGTCATCTATACTAATATTATAAAGATGAAAGATTTGATTGTTTGTATTTAATAGGCTCCAAAACTACTGAACCGATTTAAATGAAATTTGGTACATAGAAGTTTGGACACTGAAAAAAAAACATAGGCTACTTTTTAAAAAAGGGCTGTAAGAGGCTGTACTGGTTCGAATTGAAAAATTATTTTTTTGTTGGATAGTCCATTCATCGAGGAAAGCTATGGGCATTTAACATCACGCTACGATCAATTAATAGAAGTGCTCAAACAGGGATTTTGAGATTTACGATGGAAATATTTGTTTATAAATGGTTGTTATTGGTTATAGGAAAAATAATTAATAGAAATAGTATTTATTTATTATTGGTTGCTATTGGTTAATCGGGCAGATCAGGAACAAGCATGCATCAAATCAAATTTTCACACATTGCCTAACAGGGTGGCTGAGTTGCACTTACTGCAGTGAGTTACACCAAAAAAGAGTTGAACAATCACATTTTGTTTAAGAGTTGTCGTTTTTTACGGGCTACAAAGTGCGCAGGATCAGCTATAGCCTATATTATATATAAATTAATGTGTGTGTGCAGATCTCTGGGAAGCAGATAGGCTAATTTAAAAAGGGTTAAATTTGGTTTTTTTATTCATCGGATTTTAGTACGGTTAGGTTAGGATCATATATTAATTGATTTTATTAATCCACCGTATTATATCGAAATAAACTTGGTATAACTTTGATACTTTAGAGTTAAATCATACACTTACGTACAAACCGCACTTGGTCCGCGATATACCGCAGGTAGATTGACTACCTGATAATACACTGCAGTGAATCAGAATTTTTATTCCAGGCAACAGAAAAGTTAAGATAAATTTTGAACACCGTACACCAAATATCAAATAACGATTTGTACAAAGTTTGAGCCATATAGAGTTGGTACATTTAACGGGCAACGAAGTGCACAGGATCAGCTAGTAAAATATAAATAACAATTATGTTACGGTTTATGTCGAATAAAATATAATTTTGCGTTGTTTTTTTTTATGTTTGTGGCGAACACGCAATTCAATAAACGTGTGTGTACCTTAAGGGGCCTCGTTACAGCTATTATTTAAGGGGCAACATTTAGGCAATATCTAAATTCGTTTTAGCCACACGGGATCTATGTGTTAGTTGTAAACGATTATTAGTGTGAGTGAAATTCAATTTGGTTACCACACTCTTACACGCATGTACATGTCAATAAATCGATAACAGTATAAAATTCACCAAACGAATTTTACGACAGCTTACTTGTTGTTTTGAGACAAAATTAAAGTTGGTCAACGTTGCTGATTATGAATCTGGAAAACGATTTGAATTCAGCAGAAAAATTTCCGTAAATCGTACAAAACACTTTCCGTTTTTAGTGTACATTTAAATTTAAATTATGATGTTAATAATTCATATTTTTAAGTTTTCAATTGCAGTTCATAGTAGTACAAAATTTAACTTTTACAAAGTGTTCCATACGATCTATAGACAATTTTCTTACGGGTTAAAATTTTTTTTCAGAATCAAAATAAGACACCGCAAAATAACTTTAATTTGTTCAAAACTTAAGGTCTTTTGAACTAAAATTGACGGCCCTTTAAGCATGATGCAAATGCAGTAACGAGCAAATATGTGGGCAATAGATCAGTGGTTTTTGCAACGATCTCAAGCCGAATACCTATAGGTATAGGTGATATATAATTATTAAACATTGAATTTGATTTCATAACTCAATAATTGATTTATATAATATTATCACTAGGGCTGGGATTTTAATGCCCTAAAAAATCCCAAAAAATGTCCTAAAAAAAATGCTTTTATGACCTAAAAACTCTAAATAATGCCCTAAAAAAACCCAAAAAAGCCCTAAAAAAAATGCATGATCTAAACATTTTTTTTAAAATAATTTTTGTATAAATTACAATAAAAAGTTTAAAAAAATGCATTACAAAAATCTATTACAAGTGTAAGCTGTCAATGCATAGTTTTAGTATAAATCTAAAAAAAAAGTTGTACACAAAGCTAGATAAACTCAATCTCATAGACGTGGACTTCGTTTAATCTGAAAAAAAAAATATTTTCATAAATTATTTAATAGGTTTAGATCGTATATTTATTTACCTGTACATTCTGAACTGTTACACTGAGCCACGAGAGCTTGTTTCAGATTTTCAAATAAAAATGATCTTCTGTTGTCTGCCAGTAAGTTCTTGTAGATAGAAAAACTCCTTTCAACATCTACTGAAGTGATTGGCGAATATTTGATGAATGCTAAATCATTCGCTGTAAGATCATCCGGAATTTCATTTTTGCGCCTTGACCGTTCAAAATATCAGATATATCGGAAAACCTTGTCCGATAATATAATACGAATTACGAGTACCTACTTATAATCTGTTATATTTATTTAAAAACCATGTTGGTGTAAAAATCTTAAAATAAAATTTCAAATTCATACTTGGTTTCCAAAACTCAAAAAATGCTCCAAAAACTCTAAAATGCCCTAAAAAATTAAGAAAATGACCTAAAAACTTTCTTATTCTCATTCAAATGTACATAAAACAAATTTGTGACAAGACGAGCATTGCACAGTAAGCTTAGGAAAACAATGCAAAGTGCATCGAAATCCCAGCCCTAACTATCACATTATCTGTTGATCTAATACATAAATTTAAAATTAGGCATGATTATTTTCATAATTGATTAACACAATATAATGTGATGAAGCGATCTTTACGCAAATCGTAAAGTGATACATTATATAGATAAAATAATTTTCAATTTCAATTTCATGTAATATAATATATCGGAGTATTCCGAATGATGTATAATTTATTAATATATCAATGGAAACATTTTAAATATAACGTTTGTAACTGTAAATCTGTCGTTCTATTCGATCTCTAAGTAAAATAATTTAAATACCGTTTTTTTCAATACACAAAAATACTAAATGTACATGTTTTGATAACCAGTTAATTGTATTATACATAATATACTACTTGGAATATATTCAAATTCCGTTTCCTACTTGAAAAACGTTATCACTTGAAAAAAAATTATTGTTCACAAGAAAAACAATGTAAAGCCAATCGCCTCATTGTTTAAATTAGGTACGCTCAAACTAAAATAATACAATATAAAAAGTAGAACGTATTATTTTCATTTTACTCCGGACCACAATAACATGATATTATTTTAAAGATTTACTTATTTCAAACATTCCAAAAACCGTTGACAATATCGTTTTTATTAAAAATGGAATGGATTATTACTGTGCAATATATTTTTTATTAGGTACTTGCTACTCTATGTTTATCTAGATAAAACATTCACGTTTAACTGTTGTTCGTGGGACTTTATCTACACTAAAAAAGTTTCGGTATTGCTTCTTTCGCCTCCATCGAGTGGAAAACGACTGATGGAGACAACTTCCGGTTCCGAGCGTTCCAGCCAATATACGATTGTGTAATACTGACAATACCATTCCTGCATGTAATCGTTGAAATCATTTTTTCGATTAAAACGGAAAATACAATCAACAGACCGGTACATTTCTCGCAGTTGGTGGCCGAAATAATTGTTGTTGTTTGAATCCTAACTGAAATCATAATAACCATATATAGAATTATTCGTTTCAACATATTATAATTAAACGAAATGTTAAGAAAACAACTAACCGTCACATGCATTAAAATTCGCATGGTTCGATATGTACAATTACCGCGTAGATTAAAACAAAAAAAATAATTAATAAAGTGAAATGAGGCGATACATATACTACTATAAAGTAAGATAGGTAAGTATGAACGTCTGATAGGCTCCAGAGGACCGATTCGCACTGCTTTGCATAAATATTTCGTTTAATACGGTAAAATATGATATAACATAGGTTTTAGGTAGTTGGAAAATAGAGTTACCTTTTATCTATACCTGCTTCGAATAACATATATTTTTTACATTTTATTAAGTACCTCTACCCGGTTTAATGGGTCACAAATAAAATATTATATAATTTTCATTAGTTACATGAACTTAGTCCCCCAAAACTTGTTTTAAACATGACCACCAAGGGAGGCATTTACAAATTCGGGGATTGAATTTACATTATTATTTACAATTATTTGCAATAATTATAAAAACAACTTGAGGGGTGGGGGGCGGGGGCTTGATATTTTTGGCAAAAATGAGTTTTCTCAATGTTTAGTAAGTTACTATACTAATATAAAAATAAATTACTAAATACTAAATAGTAATAAATATATATCTATTACATTGAAACCTATATAATACTGAATGACGAGGTAGACTCGCAAAACTATACAGTGGAGCGACTTCCACGGTTTTTTCCTGTAATTATTTATTCAATTTTTAAGTATATATTCATGGACTACCTGTAATTTTAAGTAAATTCTTCGACTTTTATGTCGTTATAAGTTAATAGTAGGGTTGGCAGTATTTTCGGTACTCTGCAGAAATCTCGATTAATCAAAAATCTGTGTACTGGTATTATATAGTGGTACCTATACTCAAACTGGTATACTGAATATTATACTGATATTCAAAATTAACGACTAGGTGATTGAATATCAAAGTACTGAATAATTGAAACCAATTAATTAATCAGCCGATATTGAGTAACTCATATTTTATTACTAGAATGGTGTTTTTTCACTATGATGTTGTACCTATTTATAGGAAATTCCCCGATCCCCCTACTACGCACTTCTTTGTGAAATCTGTTTACTATTTTTATATAATATGGTGTTCATTTTAAATGTTTAAATGTACATCCTTACCGGTAATCAGAAGACCTTCTACATTGTATAAGTGTTTTTTTTTTTGTTTCCATCAAACACAACACTCAACGCATTCGTGCACACATTCCTGCATCACGAATACACGGGTGAAATATTTTTATCCGTGTCTTTTGAGTCCATCATACCTCACCACCGATATTAGGACAAAATACTCAATGATAAAATATTTTGTAATAAAATATCAAAGTCAGAATAATATTCAACAGATAATATTATATCCAGATTCAAAAATAATCAAAATAAAAAATAATTTTAAACGACCTGTTTAAATAGAGAATATTAATAATAATTATTAATCACACCACCTATTTTTAAAACACATTCAATTTTTTAATGATTGGCTGATTGGAAAGTGCCAATTGTAAATTATAATATAATATATTACTACACCGCGTGAATCTTTTTTTCTCTCACTACCTCCGTAGTTACATCAAAACATTAAATAGATACTTACAAGTTATAACTAATTGATTCGAATTAATTAAAATTAAGTAAAAAAAAAAAACATTTTCAACAACATTAATAGTTTTCTAATTATTATGATCGTGTTCTTCCATAAAAAAAAAAGGAATCGCTCAGTATCGTTAAAAATATGTTGTGTAAAATGTTCCATTAAATAATATTTAAATACAATTTTTAAAGATGCAAGAGAAAGAAAAATTTCAAATACTTTACCTTGGCAAAACAAACATGCAATTTTTTTAAAAGCAATAGTGACTATAATAAATATTAATACATTAGGTAGTTACATTTTTTCTATAACATTATAATATATTTTATGTACATTTTTTATTTATATTTTTTTATTATTTTCATAATTTTTCCACAACATAATATTATCATCAATCATATTATTATCAGATTATAATATCAATATAAAAATAAAAAACGTAGCTAACCTGGGTACCTGAGTAAAAAAAATATCTAAGATGAACGTTTAGATACCTTGTAACTATTTAGATAAGATAAAAGATGAACAAATAATTATCTAGATATTCATTTAGATGAATCCGAACACTGCCTGTAAGGCATGTTTTTGAGCAAAAAAACAGGTCACGTGCAGGCCCCTTAATGTATTAATACTTTTTGATTGATTTTATAATATAATATTATATTCAATGTATTCTTTAACCTCTAAATCATACCTATATTATTTTTTAAGTTTTAATTTATTACTATAATAAAATAAGTTATAACTATGTGTATTATTTGAGTTTACTAACATATCAATAATGTACTCAAAATGTATGTACCTGGAGATCATTCATAAAATGTGAAAATCTATTTTAAAATAATATCAATAGAAAATTCTGATTCGTTTTGATATTGATATCATGTACGTGGGGATTAGATATCACCACTATTTTTTGGGAGTTCAATGTATAGGTCGCTTTTTTAATGTGTAAGATGTGTGTGCATTTGGTGTGCATGTGTAACTATAATAATATAGTAACTACCAACTATAGTACCTGAGTGAAAATGTATATGTGTCGTGTAGAATAGATAGATGATCTTCCTTATTATTTTTAAAAGTACAAAAAAGTTTACATTTTAAAATCAAATTTAAGTGGAAATTAAAAACCGTAATTTGGAATAATGAATTTAAATATTATTTCGGATTTCTTACCACATTTCTGGCTACAAAGAGATGACGGACAAAACATGTATTTTTTTTGTTAAAAAAAGGTACCTATCGCTTATCGATCCCATTCGGTTATGTATTTATTTACGAAATGAATAGTACCTATTTATTATAATATATATTATTATAGTACGTACTTCTGGACTTGTCGTGTAAATCATTATTGTGATGTATTATCTATTGAAAAAATGATTTATTATTACCATGACGAGGTTATAATATTGATATATAAAATTCAGTTAATATGTCAATTATATTACTTAGAAGAATATTAAACAATATTATATTATGAAAATAAACAATGTTGACTAAAAGTTAGTA
This sequence comes from Metopolophium dirhodum, assembly GCF_019925205.1. NCBI lineage: Eukaryota > Metazoa > Arthropoda > Insecta > Hemiptera > Aphididae > Metopolophium > Metopolophium dirhodum. Next base: position 1,023,133 of record NC_083566.1, on the reverse strand, counting down.
ACTTATTATAAATATTTATAATATACTCTAGCTGTATCTGGTGGACAAGTTCACTGAGCAACAGGTTGTACTCGGGGCTGACATAGATAGCGTTGACGGTAACATACAACACTGTAATACGGTGTATAATATTACATTAAATTATTTACGTACCATAAACGAATGACGAATAATATGCAATGGAAATTAATAATCATAATATTTTACAACATAATATTATGATGATTGAGAATTTAATATTAAAAAATTTAATTTATTCAATCAAGTTAAAATGTTGACTTATAATATTTAAACTTTTAAACAACCGTAAAACATTGGATGAGGATTTACTAAAAAAATGTTGGCCCATGGGGGGATCGAACCCACGACCTTCGCGTTATTAGCACGACGCTCTAACCAACTGAGCTAATGGGCCAGATTAGAAGAACCTCTCATTTTAAATGCTTTTACGAACATGATTTCTAGAACAAGCATTTCTTAAACTGTGTTCCGAGATTACTTCAGGGTTCCGTTAAACTCTCATTAACATTAAAATTTAGAAATCCTGTTTGTTATTTAAAATATTTTTTAAATTAAATATAATACAGTATAATATAAATATACATAATATACAATATGTATATACATTCTTATTATATGAAATTATTATTATTTTTATTTTAACATTTTTTTTTGGATTAAAATATTAAATGATTATTTAGGTTTAATTTTTGATAAGAATTTAAGATGGAATCTGAATGTGAATAATTTAGTAATGCGTTTACGTACTATAAGTTATAATTTTTATAAATTGCGAATGATAGTACCAATACAAGTTGTTCGAACAGTATATCTTGCATAATATCAATCATTTTTGCAATATGGTCTCCTTATTTGAGGAGACCTATTTGCTAATGCTCAAAAACCTTTATTAATCCAACAAAGACAAATTGTTCGAATATGTCTGCAGAAATATACTCTTGAAGGATCAACAAGTTAAAACTTTAAATTATTTAATGTATTACCTGTGGATTTACTATTTAAAAAAACTGCTATTTTATGGGTAGGTAAAAATATAGATAATTGGAGAAATAAAAATAATAAAAAAGCAAAAAGGGAACATTTACAATGTTAAAGTGATATATTTAAAAAAATCTTTTGGTCAAAAATTCGTGGACTACCTGGGTCCTATCTATTTTAATTTAATGCCTGTTATTATTGAAAAGAATATAATTAACAAACAGAAAAATGTTAAAATAACTATTAATAACTGGTTAATATCTTACTTATAGGATAGTCTGATAGTCATATAATATTCTTACAAGTAGTTATTGTGTGTTCTGTTATGTATGATTCTAGTTTTTATTTGTATTCATATTATTTAATTTATTATTTGTAAGTAAAATATTGTCGCTCTCTAACTTCAACACAAGCTTCGCTTTTAGAAGGTTGATAAATCTCTTTGTTTATTATGTAATTTTTATATTTTATGTAATAAATAGATTTATTTTATTTAATAATGTGTATCAACAGTGTCGAATAAAAGCTTACGTTTTAATTACAAAAATAAAAATACGGTAAGTAATAAGTATTAAAGTATACACATTATTATTTTATGAAATTATTATTATTTTTATTGCAAAAAATTCTTACATAAAATTACGCTAAAAATGACCATTGGAACAAAGTATATGGGTTTTAATTTTCGAGCTGTAATAACTTATTGTTGAAAGCTAAATACAAAATTTAAAAGCTAAAAATAAATTAGGGGTTCTATGATAAAAATGAACATAAAAAAGGGTAACATTTTCAAAATATTTTCACCTTTTTTGAGTTATTTATTGCCATGAGAAATTTTTAAATTTTAAAAATTTTTAATATTATTGTCGATAAGATTTTTTTACTTAAAAAGCTTGAAAATTTATTCCGAAGGCACTCATAAGTGGCTTTAATAGGAGTTCAAAAATGATTACTTTTATATGCATTTAAAGTTCAAATGTTGACAAAATTCATCCAAAACCCAATAATTTGTAAATTATTTTTCAGCTAGAACTTCATAAAAGTTTTTCTTTTCATAACTAATATTTGGATAACACACGGTCTCCGCTAAGAATCGTTTTTCGTATGCATTGATTTATCATTGAAATCAATTCTAACACACCCATTACAATGGCATACTCATCAGTCGACAACCACTGTACAGCATTATAGTGGTACCCTGTCGGATCGCGGACAATGTGCGACAGCATATCAAGTAAGCATTGAGCGAAAATTCGATCGTATGCATGCATGCCCGATTAACCAATGGCAACCGATATACAAATAAAATACTTGTTTGTACTAATTATTATTTCTCCTATAACCATTTACAAACAAAAATTTCCATCTTAAATCTCAAAATCCCTGTTTGAGTATCTCCTGGGTTGGACCTAGACTGTCCAATTGTGAATCATCCAGGGAACTATTTTAACGCATACAAAAAAGTTCATCATTTAGGAATGCACAAAGGACATACAGACAAACATTCATTTTTATATATACATATAGATATTATTGTTATTATTTTTGACCACCAAATTAATTTTTCCAATACAAATTATACATTAAAACTTTCACCGTGACTCAGCCGATCTATTAGTCAAAACCGTATTAAAATCTATTGATTACTTTTAGAGATATACGCGTACATACAAAAAAGAGGCTGATTGATACATACAAAAAAAGGGACATTAATGAAGTTATAGTAGGGATTCTTATTTTTTTCTAGTAATAAATATAGCTTACTGCTTAAGTTACTCAGGGATAATGTAGCATTCTAATGGGGAAAGAATTTTTGAAATCGAGTGGTTTTTGAGTTTATTCGTTACAAACATCCAAATGTTTCCTCTCTATATTATTATTATCTAAACAATATTAATGCAAACAAACTAATAAATTAACTCATTGTAAAAAACAACATTTTTAAATAAAATATTCAATTTCTTATAATCATGAAACATAAAATTTTTTTTTTATTAGGGTTAAGGCTCCAACTACTATAGGTTATTAGCCTGTGGTACTGTAGTGGAGGGTACTGTAGATTTGTTTACATGCGTGTGTTTGTTTCGGCAGAATTTTTAATGTGGGCACCCGTAGGTATCTGCCATGCCCGGGTGGCACTTGTTCTCCGGACACCGTGACTAACCCCGCGACCGAAGTGTCGAACTCGGGTCGGCTGCGTCGCAGCCGACGCCTTAGTCTGCCCAGCCACTCCGTCCCCCGAAACATAAAATTCTTCGTTATAAAATATAAATTACTTTTAATCGTAAAATTAAAACAAAATACCTCTAACCATCTTAATAAAATAAAATATATAAACAATATGATAAATAATGTAAAGTAAAATATAACCAAAATACAAAATTATCATCACCAAATAAAATATCATCTTCGCTTTGCCCGGATTGATTTTTTCTTTATTATACATGATATTGGAAATTGCGTTTAATAAATACATAAATTTAGTATAATTATTAACATTATACACTTAATTTAAAACAGTTCATTTATATATATTATTAAAAATAGTTATAATGTTTAAAACATTAATATGTTTTTGGGCTGGATAGTGGATACACAATAAAATGTTTCTGGCCGATTTTTCGCCAAGTTTTCGTTGCCATGGTTATATTTATTAACAAAAACATATTTATAATTCATAAAGATTTTCTTTGTAGAGGAAAAATAATATCGAGTAGCGTGCTATGATTTTGTTATTTTTTTAAGAATTCGTACTAGTTTTGAAAAGACCCACTTTTTTGACGAATCTAAACGATTGACGACTGATATCTCTTTTCATTATCCCTGCATTGACGAGTCTGCTCTTATATATAAATAATATTTTCCTATATTATGTTGTATATTATTATGTCTTATATTATGCTCATTGCTCAATTATATTTAAGTCTCAATATTCAAAAAGTTACTAACATTAATCACTTTGCCCAGCTATCCGCTTTACCCTAAATCTCCTCTATTATATGTGTGAATAATCATTATTATATTTTTACGGCGGCGCGCAAAAATGTGTCACATTTTTTTGATAAAGAAGGGTACCTATCAGGGCCTGGTGTGACGCCGGTGGTTGGCTCTAGTCCCAAACGTGTTCTGAAGTCAAGCGTCAGCCGGTGTCACTAGTTCCCGGATGGATGACCACCCGGGATTTAGTGACAACTCCTCGCCACATATACTATATACACATATTCTAAGTTCTAACCAACCGTGCTCTCCCCCAAAGTTAAAAAGTACTAAACTAACCTTCAGGCTAATGACCATAGATGTTGAAACCTTACCTCAATAAAAAAAAAGAGTACTTACCTCACGGCTCACGTCCAATCGCGCTTATTTTAATAATATATACCTACCTATAATAGCAGGAGTGCAGCAGGACAGTTGTAGTTAAATATAAAAGAACTTCCACAATGAAACTGGTGGACTACAGCCGACGCCGTCCAATTATAACAATATTACTCTATACTCTATATTCTATAAGATAAATAAATACATTTTTAGATTTATGTATATTTTTTTATATTAGCCTAGAGTACAATTCAAAAATAAATATTATTTTATGTAAATGATAGGAAGTTAAAATATTTATGTTACAACTTAATGACTATAGGATAAATTATATTTTAATGATAAGAAATATTTTTAGAATGTTAGAAGTTATTTAATATAAAATAATAGTCTTTGAGAGGAATTTCATGATTTTTGTGGTGTTGTTTTCATCAAGCGGTCCTTCCATGTTCGGCGGTATGTAGAGAGATTTGTCCGTATATCCCGGTATTTCGTGCAATCTTGAACGATATGTTGGACAGACAGCGTCAACTTGACATTTGTCGCATACGGGTGGGGGATTTTTGCTGATGAGAAAAGAGTGAGTAGAGAAGTTGCGTCCTGTTCTGGATCTTGTAATGACAACTTTCTATCGTCTGCAGTTTAAGTATGACGGCGAAAGACCCATTATTTCGTATTTTTCTTTATTGTTTTTTGTTCATTAGTGGATGGAATGACGTAGTCTCGACGATTTCGTCACATCGCATATAACGTTATATGTTTTGTGCGATGGATGATTTGATGTAATCTGTCGGCAAATCGGGTATAGGAACTTGCCACGTTCTTCGGGTAAACCATAGAATACCACACGCCTGTTATGTAGCGTAATTTAGCCAATTTTAATAATGTATGCCTATGATAGCGGGAGTGCAGCAGCAGGACAGTGTTGTATAGGTAAATAAAAAAAAAAGAACGTCCGCAATGAAAAATGTCGACTTCTGCAGCCGCGACGCCATCCAATTATAATAATATTACTGTGTACGCAACGGAGAAACCAGTATCTTACGGCAAACGATATACATTCGTGTACATATATATATAATTATATTGTATTATTATTATTATTATTATTATAGGTATATAATACGTGGTTCGTGATAGAATATCGCTTACTGCTGCAGCAGTCGGCGGTGAGTGATCTATGTGACCAGTGTCGCGGTCGCGGTAGCCACATCGGCGCGGCTGCAGTGCCACTATACATAATACTACCTCCCCTCACCTCCCCTCCCATCGCCCACCATCGCCCAATGGGTATGTATTTTTTACTATACATTTGCCGATTCAAACGAACCGTGGAAATGGTGCGAGCCGGACAGGGACACATGTACGCGTACAAATTGACGTGCACCGACTTTACGCATATTATAATGGGGCCGTATAGGCACCTTTATTATATACATAATACGGGCACCTTCGTTATATATATATACATATCTATATACATAATATATATATATATATACAATAGGTATGTATATTATGGGTAAGCGCTTATATGATTACGATACGACTATATGCGCGGCGCGTTTCTCCGCGTCGTCCGTGCTGGCGCGGCTATCTCGTCCGGCCATCTATTTGACCGCCGCCAGAGTTTTGCATATTATTGTTATTATTATTATTATTATTATTATTATTATTTGAAACGCGTCTATATAATATGCATATAATGAGCCGATCGAAAAATAATAACGCTCGTCCGCCGTTCACATTATAATAATATGTATAATAATAATATATAATTTATTAATATATTATTATTATTACATACGCGTGTGCATTTTGTGAATAATACAAGATCCGCGTCCTCCGCCCGGCTTTGGAATATCGATATTATTGTTATTATTATTATAATAGTAAAACAACTTACTGGCGAATGTATGTTTTATAACGAGGCTTTTGTAGATTCTGCAGAGCGCGCGCGCGCACAGAGTTTTTTTTTGGAAATTTTTTTTTTTTTTTTTAATTCAGTCCAATATATACTTTCATATTATGTTATTATAATATGATAGCCTTATATATGTATGCACAGCAAATCGTGTGCGTACGTGGTATACAGTACCTATTATTGTTAAATAATAGTTATATACCTTATACCTAATCAGGGGCGTGAAGAGAGAAACTATCATGACCGGGGGTAATGCGTTGGGCCCACTATTTTTGACCACCTATATCATTAACTTCGTCAAGTGACCGTAAGGAGTAAAATAAATGTTATAAAATACCTACTTATTTTTAATTGTTTCTTTAGCTCAACAAATTGAGTAGTCCCAAATATCCGGGCCCTCTTAAAAATGCTGAGTCCGGGGGAATCCCTCCCCTTTCCCTCGATTCGCGACAGGCCTGTACCAGCTATAACATCCAACAGTGAGATGGTTTTGTGGTGTGATTTTGGGTTTTTAATTTTTATAGACCTGTGAATTATTTGAGCTCAAAACATAATAATTTAGGACAGTTTGTCTTAACTATATATTTATTAATTAATTAATTCACGGAATAAAAATTCCTTATTTAGTACAGTACATAACAATAATTCAGTAAAATAAGATAGCTAACATATACAAGGGGTGATGGCCTAAAAAAATACAGCAGAATTACAGGCACAGTAAATATAAACTAAAATAATTAGGACACAAGTAAAATTATTACATACAACAAATGTACAAAAATAACAGAATATTAAGGTAAACTGAGAAAGGAGGGGTCCTCGTTAGCCAACCGCATCATGCGGTCAATTGGTTTGTTTTTAGCCTAATTGGTACAGTGGAGAGGTACAGAAAAAGGAACTCGAGACCTTGTGGCCCGATGAGGAACTTTAAAGTTTACTTGGACGAGCAGTGAAGGGGCGAGTATATAGGAACGAGTTATAATACTGTGGTGTTGTATTACTTTTTCCTACGGTTTTAAATGTGCACTCGTTTTCGATGATGAACGAGCGAATATTATAAAAATAAATTTTGAATTGTATTTTATTCTAAAAATATACATATACAGTATACTCAAAGCCAAAATAATATTAAAAATTCAGACTGTAGTATACCAAATTGTGTCCAATGTGAGCTGCAAGGGCAGACTGGGGTTTTATATGAACATCTGGTGTACCTATTTAATTTTTAAGTTATTTTTTGGCCTAGTGGCGACGATTGTACCGTTCGTTTCCAAATTGAGAATGCACAAATTTTCAAGTAATTTTATGCGTCCATAGTTGAACCACTTAACCTAACAAACTTCAAAACGGCACAAATATTTTGCTGTAGGTTTTATAATGGTAATTACACGAAAAAAACTTTACAAATTAAATTTTAAATTAGTTTTAACTTTTATTAATTATTGGTAATGATAGGTGATAGCGGCAATTACAAGGATACGAAATTATTTGTATTATATAGTTGTACAATATAATAATTATTGAAATATCTTTGTAATATACTACGTAGATATACCTACCTACTTACACAAAATATATAAGTATGCATATCGCTGCTTAAACTATTTTACACTTATATTAACGATTTGTATATCATAAGTTATGGTCCATTTAACAATAGTTTATTAGTACGCATAGTTTATTCCACGGAATATTTTTTTTTTAATTATCTGCATACTTAGGATATTTATGGCGTTTATGCGAACTTTGTCATACACAATATTTATGTACCTATAAATAATCATACGTGTATAATATGCTCTATGAATAATTATTATAACGAGTAGCTTCAAATTACTTAAATGCGAATTTTAAAGTAGTCTGAAATATGCATTAATTGTATATTTTCAGTATACGTATTAATATCGTTTAAAAATATAAAATAAAAAAATAGTCGTATTTCAGTGTGCAAATTTCTGTTTCCTGCCCGTAATAAAATAAATCACAAAGGATAATTAAAGTAGTGTTGGATAGGGAAAAAAATCCGGTACAATACGCGTCATAGTTATCTTTATATTATGATATATTATAGTATTATTATAGGTGTACGGCCAATGATACATTATAATATATTATTATATATTCATCAATTACTATGAAGTGTATATATATACCTACCACTTATACCGTGTTTGTCTATTATAAAAAAAAAATGTCACGGTCTGCGTGTATATATTATAATAGTCAAATGTAATTGGAAATACGCCTACTGCGGGGAAGAAAAAAAAAATTACCGACGAAAAAAATTCATCTCCTATCAATCGCGTCTACCGGTCGTCTGACGGTTGTCAAAGCAGACGTCCGACGACAGAGAATAACTGCTTTTCCGAGGCGGGTCATTGTGAATACGAGGCGGCGTTAGCTGAATATTGTCTTGAGACGCCAACATAACGCCCATGGGTGTCCCCGACCGTATACGCATTAACGTTGATTTATGTCGCATTGAAAGTATGTTTTCGAATATTATACGTAGAGGGAACGTATACCTATACGATCATAACAAACTGCATCGGTCAAGTGATGTACCTATAATAATATTATCACAGTTGCCGGGATCGTGTTACAGTTAATATAATAATAATAATAACTTAATATAATAATATGTATTATACACTTAATATGTAATAATATACTTACGTTTTAGTATTTTAAGAAACGTCTTGTTTTATTTTATACTAGCTGATCCCGTGTACTTCGTTACCCGTTAAATTGTCCAAACGTTTATATTGCTGAAACTTTGTTCAATGCGTTATTTAATATTTGGTGTATGATGTTTTAGATTTATCTTAACTTTTCTGTTGCCCGGAATAAAAATTCTGATTCGCAGCAGTATATATTATCAGGTAGACAATCTACCTGCGGTAGATCGTGCTGTTTGTACGTAAGTGTATGAATTAATTCTAAAGTATCAAAGTTATACCAAGTTTGTCGTTTTGAATGGTATACAACTTTGATAAAAATAAGTAAATTTAATCCTTTTTAAAAAGTATAAACTAAAAATTAAAAATTTTGATTCTTTCGAAAAATGTAAGCCTTTTTCAAAACTTATTTTTATTTAACCCTTTTAAATGTTTAAAAGTAGTAATGTAAACCCTTTTAAAATGTTACCAACCAATAATAAATAAATACTTTATCTATTAATTATTTCTTCTATAACCAATAGCGACCATTTATATAAACAAACATTCCCACCGTAAATCTCAAAATCCCTGTTTGAGCACTTCCCCAAGCTTCTATTAATTTGTCGTAACGTGGTGTTGTATAGCCTGCGGCATTTCTCGATGAATGGACTATCCAACAAAAAAATTATTTTTCAATTCGAACCAGTAGTTCCTGAGATTAGCGCGTTCAAACAAACAAACTCTACAGCATAATATATTAGTATAATAGTCGTATAGATTATTTTATTTTACATACATTTCGGGCTGCTGCTCAAGGTACAGTTTTTAGTAAAGAGACAAAGAGTATTCAAGGTTAGAGAGGTCATAATAATATTTTGCTAGTCGCATCATTCGGCGGATTTACTACAGTTATTATTACATTTTATCTAAAATTATTCGTCTAAGAACAATATTCGTGTCATTGAAAATTACTTTAGCGCTCTCTCAAAACGTAAAACTATAATAATATCTATAATGCATGCTGTTACAATAAAATTACTGTTCAACCAACGTGTAGGGTTACACCTAAATTATATACCTAAATGGCTAAAATATACCTAAATTAAACCTAAACCTGATAGTGGTATTATAATTTATTACATGTAAGAAGTACTCGTTATTATTATCATCATCGTATATAATATCGCGCTGAAACGGACGAGATAATATTGTCAAAAAACGGCTTATTTCTGCCGAGCACGTAATATAAGGCATATATTGCCTATTATATATTATTATAGCAACAACTACGACGCTCCGATGAACTACATATAAAGACACTATTTTATCCACAGACGTATATAGTCTTAAGAACTCTAAAGAGAAGTTTTTAGTATTCCATAAAGTTTACTTGAAAATCGCGATGTATTAGAAAGAAAAAAAAAGAGAATAAAACAATATTGACGTATGACGTTTCTATTGTGGCCGTGATTTATAGTAAGTATAATATCCGATGTATGAGTTTGTACCGCGTCCATCGTTGTCGTAAACAATAAAGCCTCGTCAAACCCATTCATTTATTGCCCATTAGTATTATTAGGTATCATTTGTACTTTTATAACTAAATTTGTTGACCGGGTATAGAAAAGAGAAAAAGATCGTGTGCACTCCGATTTTATGTACTGGTTAATCGTTGTTTCCTATACGGCTATACCTGTACATACACATACACGATACACACATACAACAATTATACATACATATATACTTATACTTAATATATATATATGATTTATTGCAAGCAACCTACATTATAAGCGCGTATACATAGCAATATAATATAATAATATGTAATATTATTGTACAAGTATGTAATAATAATAATAATATGTGTGTGTAGCATAAAAATCAACAGACGTAGGCAATGGGGTCAATATTATATGTAATAAACAAAGTTGTGTGACCGTCTAATGTTTGCGGTGGACATTTAAAATAATTCGTCACTTTGAACCTCGGTATTATCATATACATATTATAAATTATAAAGTGTTAAGAACCGACGTGATAGACATCGTTATCATACAATTATTTTTAACATAATAAAATATATAATGTTTTTTTTGCACTGGATGCGAGATATTTTTCTTTCTGACTGTGAGGCAAATTTTCGTAAGGTTATCGTTGTCATGGTTACTATTATTAACAAAAATATATAGATTTTCTTTATAGAGGAAAAATATCGAGTAGCGCAATACTCGTATGGTTGTTATGACTATGTTTTGACAACGCCATTTTTAAAGTTGAAAATTGATTAAAAATAAATCTATGACTCCTGTATTTCCCATTTTCCCATAAAACCGGGAAATCTTACACAAAATGTCAAAATCCTTCACGTTCCGTATGTTAAAATTTACAATATTTTGGGATATTGCACTGTCTTATATGTTGATGAGGACTACAAATTAAAATTTGTCTTGAGTTTTCGGATAGGCTTGGATAGGTTGATAAAGGTATATATTTTCAGAAAAATAATAATTATATTGTGCAACGGAGCACTCCGGGTTTAGTAGCGATAAGATTAATATATACATATATAAAGTCATATAGATTATTATGTCATCACAGTAAATTAATAACCTTTTAAAAATAATTGTTTTATAATATATACTATATATAATTATATAGGTCGCAAATATAGGCCAACGGTCCAAATCAAAATCACGCATAAATAAATAGAAGAGCAAAAATACTTAGTTTAATGCTTATTTTTTTTTTAAATTGTTATTTCCGTGTGGGCCCAGAATAACTTGTTAAACAAATAAGGTTTTCTGGACCTCAACAATATTTTTTTCAAGCAAATGTCTTCGTTACTAATTGTCGATACCTGCCCTAAAGTAAAGTTTTAGATTGTTATGACTTGGTGTTGTAGACTTTAAAGTTTAGTGACCTACAGGTTTATAAACCTGGGTATACCTATAGTATAGCTATAGTATAGCTATAGGTATACCTATAGTGAAACTGTGAAAATATGTTGTATTATACAAAGCCATAATTTAATAAATAAATAATTTTTTTAAATATAGGCTCGTATTAGTATTGACAAATATATAATATATATAGTAGGTACCTATACATTTTATTTTTATCGAAAAGTTTGTTATTTTTCATAACATTGGTAGTTAATATTAGATCGCCCGTTAACAAATAATATGTATAATGTATATATATATTATATTTAATTGTAAAGTCATACGCACGTATAATCGTCAAACTATATATTATAATTTGTACAAGCATAAACAACGTCGAAAGTGCAGTAAAGTTAGGTACATGGATACTGCAGCTCACTGCATACCTAAATATACCGGATGTGCGTTATTCGTCGCGGGTGGGCAAATATACGCCGGGATCGTGTTAGGTACATACGCACATATTATTAAATGTAGGAAATGTTTCGAACTTACTGGACCGGATGACCGTTTTCCGTTTTGCTCCAGTCGGGCGACTGATGACGTAGCAATCCGACCGTCCACGAATGTACCAATGACTGCATGTCCGGCGTGACGAGCGATTTCCCTACACTTCGCCGAACGGCTTTTCCGCCCATTCCTACTAAAGGGTTGACGCGGAACGTCATTAATTATTATTAATATTATATCACCGATATAGAACGTGTATTGCACGCCTCACGGTTATTATAATAATACACGCATTATGCTGACCCAGAGAGTCGAGGATCCACGAGTCAAATACAAGACAGGAAATACAATATTTTTAGTGAATAGTAAAATTTATTGTGCACACTACCCATGGAAGATCACTTGAGAAAATATTATAAATGCAATTTTAATTAGTAGGTAGTGTAGCTCACCAGTCATCATTACTTGTTAACGTGTTTAAACTTGTGCTATGAACTATCAATACAAAAATCAAAGCGTACTCGCTAGGTAGTTTTAATATTATAATAAAGCTTGTAAATTTATCAAAAAATAAAAAATACTCAGAATAATTAGTTACTATTACCTAAACCATATACAATTAACGTAATCAAACGTGAACAATATAATATTACGTATACCATTATTTGTATCACACGATGATACCCATCATGACGCATAACGACGACTGTTCTAAATCAGAGGGACTATAGTGTAGTTGTGTATTATATTAATACTTAGGACACTATAATTTAGCAGTTGTGTGTTCGGAAGAGAAAACTTTACTAATTTCAACATTTTACGGATGATAAAAACAATATGTTTCCGACTTCAAACGCTATATACATTGAGCCTGCGCGATAATAAATGTAGTGTTTTATGTCCAACAAGGCAACAACCAATAAACTCACGTTGGTAGGCGTAACACCTATTGTGGGTACCTATCATTTTTATACTGACTCTTGTGGAACGAATCTCACAAAGAACTTACGCCCTGCGGCGGGTGATTGCGAAAAGTCGGTAATCCTGTTGCGAAAGTGCATTATGTATATACAGGTCAAATGTGCGCGCGCTTCCGAACGTAAATCAAACGAAACCTTGTCGATGCTTAAGACCGTAATATTTATAGAGGAGGACGGCTCGCATATTATTTTTTATTCGTCGATTTGATTGGTCAATTATTGTTGGGACCACCGCCGTGGTCGATAAAATACACGCGAATCCAGGGAATCTCGAGGTAGTCAACAATTCCAGCTCTATCTTTTGTTTTTATTTGATATTATCATTGATAAATGCGCCGAAACGCCGGTGTAAAATTTAATTTTTTCCGAAAATGTTGTTTTGAAACGACTTAAAATTGTGTGAAAGAGATATTTTCAAAAACTTTATTGTTTTCTGAAATAATGAATGGTGTCTTACGTGAAATGCATACACGCCCTTTACGCGTTTTAGAAATGTTATCTCGTCGACTTTTATGAGTTTTCAGATGATGATGGAATTGGTAGTTAAGTGTTTTGGCCAAATCGGAGAGAGAATTGAGAGATGAATATATTTAATCCGGAATGTTGCAGTTTATTTCAAAGTTTTCATAAGTGATTGGACTTTCAGTTATAATATGTGTGACGTGTATTATTATTAGCTGAACCAAACAATAGTATGTAGTTGTTAAGGCTTTTGTTACTGGGAATTGTCCACATAAGTATAATAATATTACTGTATGAGTGGTGATCAAAATAATAACTTTAATAAGTAATATGTTAACAAAAGTGGAACTGTATCATATGGAATGTTAAAAAAAATATTAAATTAGTGAATGACCTTTTTTTTTGATATGTACCTACTTAAAAGTTTTATAGTTATAGGGCTGGTCATTGTTATGCCCTACCCTAGCAAATATTGAAATGACGGCCCCGGTCATAAAGAACTGTAGAGATTTGGAGTAGAAAATATATTTTGATTGTTCGATACTTTTGGATTTTGTGACGTTCCTGAGGAGTTAGTAAGGCGAAGTGATTCAATTATTGCCAATTTGCATTGTCGCTAGAGTCAACCCATGCCAGTATTTACTGATTGTTTTTTTTTCTATAATTTTAATTGTGGGCAATCTAGCATTATTATTATGGCCAATATCCAATCTGTTATAGGGCAAATGTCGTCTTTATATTTGTCTACAGTGGTTTTGTTCGATGACAGATTATTACGGGCAGTGGCGCCTGACCACTTTTTACTGTGTGTGGCCGCCATGTAAATATGTCCACCGTGTTTATGTAGCCGTTGTGTTAGGCCTCGCATACGCCACACACTAAATCCATTGTCGCAAATGCTGCGCAGCGATAACGCCCCTAAAACGCATTGAAAATATCTAAAGATGCGTCTCCACCAGATTTGACTTTGCCATTTTTGGATACGCAATATAATATTGACATATGATAATATTGAGAATCCACTATCTAAATCTAGTATTTTAATGGGTCCTTGGTAATTGCCAACGAAGACCAATAAACAGCGACGCGATGGCAGTAACCATGGATTCTTGGTGTTTTAGTACTATTTAAAAATAAAACAAATAACACCTAATACTACGTTTATTTAGTAGTTTATTACACAATGGGAAGACGACTCCATATAGTTTCTTTTTTAATCAATTTGCGTTCAATTATCGTTGACGCTGTCCGCGCTGTCGTCGTCGTAATTGTGTCGTCTCCGTTTTACCCGGATGCAGCGGCGGTGGCTGTGAAACGATGACTCCGACCGCCCGAAACCCGCGGACGAGAGGACGCAGAACGGTCAGTTACTGGTGCAGGGCGAAACTCCTCTGACGACGCTAAGGTCCTCTGCAGGATATCGGTGGCGTGAGCTTTCGACGGCATGTGTTAGGAACTGAACCGCGTCGGTCGAGGAGATCGTGAGCCTGGTTCGGATGGGTGCCGAAAACCACAGCTGTTGGAGGAGCCCGGCTGTCGGAGCACTGCGAACGTGTAACGTAGGTACATTGCATTTACATAATTATTCGATATACGTCGGTACGTACTACGTAACATATACGAACGCAGGGCCGGATTTTGAGCAACTCCTCCCCAAGGCCCTTTTAAATATGCCGACCCCTTCAGAAAAATAATTCAAGTTTTCATTACTCGTATAAACTCGGAGTTGTAACTTTTAACAAATTAAATCAACTAAAATAAACAATAAGTAGAAATTACACGAGAAAAACATATTTAGAAGAATTTTTGAACACAATTTTTAGATATTCAACAAAGTTATTTTGTAATATAAAATTATAAAAATTATACAGATATCTAAACGACAATCAAACGAATAAGAAATGATTTTTTACATGGTATATTTACCGATGAACCTTTTTTGATGCGAAATCTTCTGGTATATTATTAATTACACATGTGAATCGTCGATCATTTATACCACCAAGCATTTCAGACTATATTATGTAATATCGAAGCCGGGTTTATTCCAGACATCTGACCCATTGTTGAACGAAGATATGACTTTACTCTTTTCAACTGAAACACGGCTCTGATGACATGTTTTTGAATTCTTTACTCGCCCCCATAGGTTCGTAGTATAAAATAGTTAATAGTTTAAAATGAATCAAAATATCATTGAGTATATATTATACTCAGTTGGTCTGTACAATTAGTGAGTATAATAAAAATAAAATAAAATAAAATTATAACAAAATAATTATCATCATTACGCTTCGTTTAAATGTTTAATTTCGTCCAAATTCGAATTTAAAATATTTTTAAAAAAAAATTGTGTTAATATAATATTTTCTAGATTTTTTCGGTTACTCGTGAGGAACCTCGTTTTAAATGTTCGATGTATTTTATTTCACAATTTATTATAAATATATCATTAGATTTAAAATTCCTGCAAAGTTAACAAATATCAATTCAGACTAATATTTTATTTTACTAATACATTTTTTCTGTCGTTATAGATATTTGACATTTATAACAATTACGTAGTCGCATATGCAGTCGAACATAATATCTATTTGATCATTAAAAATATGGTACGGGACCTAATATTTTTTGATACTTCAATTTGTTTATATTTATTTTTTTAGAACAAGTTCTAATTTTTTGTTCATATGTTTAATATGACGTCTTGTCTTGCACTCTCCTCGCTCGTTATCCATAGAGTGCTGTTCTAATTGACAGAGTTGGTCTATGATATATAATTTACTATGTTAATTTTCTAAAAATATATTTATTGAATTATTTTTTTTATAATAAACATAATATTACCAAAAATAATACTAATACATAATACATGCATTACCTTTATATTTATTTTTTTTTACTCTATTGAGATTACACTACAAATTCATTGTAAAAGTTTATTTTTATTTTTTAAATTTTACGGACCCTTGGAGCTTGCCCTGCCTCCCCCCCACAATTATAGACTTAGAAAACGGTAGCGCATTTTAGATATTATTTCCTACGAATGGATTACAGAAAAAACAGGTCATACACAATGTGTACACGATAATTTTTGAACCTTGAACGTGTGAGGCAATAACTGAGGCAGTGAGGCACTTGAACTTTTTTCATCTTCCTGTAAAACCGGACTCGGAAGTCAGAACCCCCAAAATAGGTACATACTACTGTTAGCTACCACTATAATTTGAGTTTAGTCATACAGTATTAAATTCAGTTATAAATATTATATCCTTATAGATGGAGTAGTATGTTTAAATATATTTCATTTATAGGTATTTGTATGAATACATTTTACATTAAATTTACTTTTTGTATTTTCTTTGGTCCCTGGTGTAAACCACACGTTATGTGGCTGCACAATATTTTGTTAGTTCATTCAATTTCCTAATTTTTCTTCGAATCATCCCGTCTACAAAATATAAATCTGAAGTGTATCGGAAGAGAAGACTTGATTGAGTATTTAATCAATTACCTAAAGAAGACGTGCCCGTTCGCCTCGCTAGATCGAGGGGCCGTGGTGCAAGCAGTGTCCACCAAAATCGGTCCATATATTATAAGAAATACAAAACGATTATTTCAAAGAACAATATATCATATTCATTCATAAGCAAATATTATGAAATGTACTATATTTAACTATATATGATTGTGTGACTCATGACCTCTTGTATTGGGAGTTCTATGTTTGAGGATTCAATCAATTTCCTAAAAGAGACGTGCCCGGTCACCTTACTAGGGCCAGGGGCCGTGGTGCAAGCGGCGTCCACCAATTTTAATATAAGAAAAAAAGAACCATAAATTAATTCAAAAATAGTATATCATATTATTGTTTTTATAGGCCGTAATCGTTCACAGTACTCCATTCCTCTTACAGTCATATACCAGTATACCACATCCCCACACACTACAATAACTTAGTTTTTTTTTTTATTTTACTACCAAAATGTTCATTATTAATAATTTATATGGCAAAAGAACGTTTGCCGAGTCAGCTAGTTATTTTATAAAAGTATGATTTTGTTGGTCACAATCTTGTGCAAAAGATATCGGCTTCAATTTTCCCAATCTTAATTATACGAAATACTTAAAATGAATGAAATCCCAAATAATATTACAAAACAGAGACTGTGACTTGATTTATAATTTTATAATGTTTTCTTAAATTTACTTTTTGTATAGAGAATCTGAAGGTGGGTTAGGCATTAAGTGCTATATCCCAGTGACTCTCAAACTGAGGGTCGCCAATAATTTAGGGTTTCCGATACTTACACTTTATAATGCTATCATAATAGAAAGGGTCGCCAAAAAAATTGATGACATTATAATAAGAGGTCGCGAGATAATCTTTACGATATCTAGTATCGGCACCGTAGGTTAGAATGTTAGAATGTTAAATAACTAAATAATGTTTTTAATCACTTAATTAGTAGTTATAATTATAAGAACAATTTTTTTTTTTTGTTTGAACACATTTAAAATGTAATAGTAGATAAATGTAATAGTAAACGGAGCAAAATTTACGCGTGCACACATTACAAGTGCGGGACACCGAATGCGATAGGTAAGCTTACAAGTTTTTATATTTGTATAATATGATATATTTATATAATGTTTTATGCAACATCAATAATAAATAATAATTATTGTATTATATTTATTATTTATAAACTAGGATTTAATTAAAATATTAACTCGTTATTCGTTAAGTTTATATCAATGAAAATCAGTCAAGTCAATGAAAATTAAACTTGAAACAATATTTGAGTTAAAAAGTTAAAATCAACTCAACTTCAACGTTTATATAACTCGGTTACGCCTAGGCTTGGCGGTTAACTATTAATTATATCAATAAACAAAATATTTACACCGTAATCAGAAAAAAACTTGTCGGTGGATAAAACGAGAATATTATTATACAGAAAATCACGAAAAGAGCCGCGCACATGGATCGATATATATATATATATATGTATTGACGGCACGCGGCACAAGGTGTAAATCACCGAAAACGTCCCCCAGATGAAAATAAGTAATTGGTACGAAATAACCGGAGAGATTAAAAACGCAGATATTAACGGCTGTTTGATTAATCTCTGTGAATAATCTATAAACGATATATCATGTACGCGGTATCGAAAGTACCTATATATAATATTATTACGTTGGAGGTATTATTTTATACCAGTTTTTTACGAGCACGTATCGTACACGGAGGTACTAATTATGAGATATAAAATCGAGTGTGTAGAACGTAGAACGGCGCGCGAGCTTGTGTGAAATTTAAAATATTATCGACGCAGGTTAAATAATGAAATCATATGTTATTATAATATATTATACTATAATAGTAAATTATGATACTGCGGCTATATATATATATCATATACGCGTGTTGTCTTATTCTCCAAAATTATATATTAATTTATAATATTATGATTTGTGTATTGTATACATTTACTCATAATTATATTTTAATAGTTGACGAAATTTATTCCCGAGTTTTTCTATATATTTCTTCCAGACTAACATTGGTTTACTGTTGCACTATGAGCTCCATCGATTTTGGCACGATTTTCCCGTACATAATAGTCTTTCCTAATTTGTCGGTAAAACAATAAATTGTAGAATAAAAAAAAAAAAACAATAGTGTTTTACAACGATACACAGGTTTATATTAAATTGTATTTTAATACCTACATTGCGTTTTTTTTCCATTATTATTTAGTGCAACCGTAGTCGTATTTTTATTTTTTCAAGCTGCGTAAAATTAACTCATTGAATATTATAACCGCCAGATTGGTATAATATTGGGTAAAAATTGGAAAAAAAAATATACATATCCGCAAACTAAATGTTAAAATATGTTTCAGACCGTATGCTTCCCCCCCCCCCCCTCTCCACCGGGGTAGACGCTCGCGATAACTTTTTCTATGTTTGCGCAGTCGTACTAGTGTTACTACTACCTATCTATAGGCATTAATCACCGTTTCTTTCGGGATTCGATTTTTAAGGCTATACACTCTACGTTATCCGTACGGCTCGCGGTGGCGTTCGATTTCGTCCGACACCGAACACAAAAGTCGTCGAACACTGCACGATCGGCGGCGGGCGGCGTACATTATGTAGAGGTATAAGTATATAATATTATAATCCGCGTACACGCGTATATATATATAACTGTGCAGGTCGTTGTGGTATAATATGGTAATCGCAAAACTCCATCTCGGCATGAATATTATGAAAAAAAAAACAAAAAAACAACACGGTAGCTAAACATACACTCGCATACGCACGCACGCGTGCATTCGATAATAATATACATTATATTGTGTGTGTGTGTGTGTGTGTGCGTGTGTGTGTGTGTGATTGTATAGTAACCTATCTACGTATAGGGTTTAGAACGGGTTTTAGCGGCGGCAACAGCCATTTTTCCTGTGTAGCCGCGCAACGGACGCAAAGAGAAGAAGAAGAACGGGGCGGGTGTAGGGAGACGAAGCGAATATACGTTTTATACCATTTTTTTGACAGCCGCACACTGACATTCCCCGTACACACACACACACACATTGGTATTGGTATAGTAGTTGTGATAGCGGTATAGTATATTATGGTAGTATTTTTTTTTTTATTATTATTATTTATATTTATTTAAATACGCGCACACCGCAGCAAACGGCCTCCGTCTATACGTATAATATAATAATAACATGTGCCCCTCGCCGGAGAGAAGTATTTCACATCGTCTTCGGGGCATCCCGTCCACACCATAAGCTTATTCGTACATACATATATATAGCCATACAGGTACCCCGCGCGCGTACGAGATTTTTTACCTCTTCTTCTTTTTTTCCATCATTTTTTATTCACTTTATATATTGTTTTTTAGCTACCCGATCTTTTATCGCGGTTTGTCGGGGCAGTTTTTCTTTATTATTTCCCTTTATAAAACTCGAACACACACACACACACACACATGCTCACATATATCTCGATTCTCGACAGATATTTACATTATTACTTCTTTTTAAACGGCGAAGACGACGAGTGTATACGGGTGCGCAATCATGGTCGAAGACGCTACGTAAAACAAAAAACCAATTGATTGAAGATCAATACTATATATAGTTCATGAACATAATAATAGTAATATGTCACAAGTACGATAAATTAGGTATAGAAATATTATAGAAACAAACTCCATCGCAGTATCGCACGATGCGTGCCACATCGCCACGAGATTGTACACGAGGGTAATATTGTATAATATGTATAGTATACAATAAACTATTATGAAAAATATATAGCACGCCTCTTGATATTTTTTCTCTCTACAAGAAAAATCTATGAATCATATTACATATATGTTTTTGTGAATGAGTAACCGTGATAACGAAAACGTTAGAAAAATAGAGTATTTGTACCCAGCTCAAAACATACATAGTTATATGTATATTAAAATAAAGATAGGCTATACTATTTATTTTTCTTTATTTTAAAGAAAAATGGATGGCAGAATCAATGGATTTTATAAAATTTGATGGTACATATTTTGTAATGCGATAATACTTTTTAAAATAATTTGAATTCCTATTATTATGTCTACTTGAGATTGGTCAGTCACCGTTTCCCAATTTCACCCCCCCCCCTCCTCAACAACAACAACAATAAATTTAGTTTAAATATTCTTAAATTTTGGAATTTTCAAACGTTGATTATTCGGAATTCAAATCAGAAATCTTAAAATATGGACTGACTCTCAAGTAGACATTATAACGAATTCAGATTAGTTTCTGAAATAGTAGGTATCACATTATTAGGTCGATCGATAAGATGGACAAAAAGTACATATAAATGACTAAATGAGCATAAATTGTTTATCGTTCATGCAGGAGCGCTCCGCTATATATTTTACACACAGTCACATATACACTAATGATCACTATTACTAAACACACATTTACAAGACCCGCATGCATGCAATTTAAAAATTGCCTATTTCGAACTTCTTAAAAACTGTTCACCACCGATAACCTTAGAGAAAATATTTTTTAATTGAATATGTTATCTTTGAAATGAAAAAAATCGTCATTAAATTTAAGTAAACAATAAAATAGTAGGTACCTAAATCAATGGAATATACCTGTATTGACCTGAATGGATTAACCCTGGCTTTCACAATAAGGCCCTGAGACGCTCCCTTAATCCGGGCCGGTCCCTCTCAGCCGCGATGAGGTCGAAGGGTGGCGTGTCGACTAGGAGAAAGGCGGCATCATCAGATACCGTCTTGTAAGACCTGGTCGTCCGCGAGGCGGCAACTCTATAGGATCGCCGGAGATTCGTCCTGGCTTTCGCCGAGGCGCTGACGGTGGGGTGGCTTAGAGTAGTTGGCTCTCTACCACCGATCATAGGAGTCTCCTCTTCAGTCGACAGGGTCCACTGATGTTTGGCATCAACCGGGTCAAGGCCATAGCCGATGACGCAGACGCCGTCTTGGCAACTGTCTCGCCATGCTTCCCGAAGGGAAGCCAAGTGTCGAGGATGACTCCCAAGTTCCTGAGGGGAAAAGTTCCATGCATGCTGAGGGCTATTGGTAAGCCCCCTATGCTGAGACGAGTAGGGTTTCAAGCCCACCTCTTGGTAACAATCCTATATCTATAAATACCCACATATACACACAGCATAATACGCGTTTTGTCACTGAATACTTCAATCGTGCCAATTGTCCATCACAGTAGAATAATATTATAAATTATAACACAGCGATAACGACGACAAGTTATTTATTGGAATATTCAGAAAATATTTTTCATTGGGTCTACGATGAAAAACATTTGATATCAAAACCTATCGCTCAATCAAAAAATTTAAAAAAAGATACATCAATCATTCTTGTGCAAAATGTCATCTACGTGGCTGACGATTGAATTCATCAATCTTGACATATCACATAATACTATAAATTATAATATAGGCAATGCAGTAAAATCTGAATTGATTTTTCGGTCTACGATGTGCTGAATTTCTTTTTTTCTTTGGTTATAACTTGTAATATCTACACAAATATTATAAAAATATGTGATACGGGTAATTTATAATGAACGGCCTTCACCAATTCAATGATACATAGTTATAAATAGTAGGTTCTTTGAGAATGGAAATTTAAATGTTGTATTCGAATGATGGTGAAAGTAGAAAATTTGTCAAAAATACGTATCAGCTGACGTATAAAATCGAAAAAATCATGTAGGTAAGTAAACCAAAAAATGACTTCATACATCAGAAGTATTAAATATTTTTAGATTGCTGTTGGTAATGAAAATGATAAGTAAGAACCTACTAGGTTACCATATTGTTTTTAAACTGTACGTATATGGAATTATATAGTTTATACTTTATTGTTTGAATTAGGTACGTTTAGAACGCTTGCAGAGTAGTGAGCTTATCTTAGTTATCCAACTATTCGTTTTATCATATTGATAATTATAATATCATTGATAATTTAATAAATTATAAATACCTACACCATAGTTGTATTAGAAACACATCAGGGAAATAGGTTATGACGTTATTTTCAACCCGAGTCTTCAGAAATAAATTTTCCTAACCGGGGCGTGGTTTGACGGGAAAGTTAATGAAAATAATTAACTCAAGTTAAGTTAAGAAAACACAAGATTGATAAATTAGAAGTTAACAGTTAACAAATTATAAATTTAACTCGATAAGTTAAAAGTTAACATACAAATAAATATTAACTTAACTGTTTGAAAAAGTTACTTATATAGGTAGTCTACTTTTTTAAATTAGTTTGTGAATCACATAAAGAGTGACTGTGTTGTTTCTAATTGCCTAAATTATAACAAACAATTTTATTGAACTTTTATCGTAATGTACAGTGTATATTATACCTATTTTACTTGACATGATTTTTGAATATATAAACTATACACGTCTGAATTTTTAATTTAACAAATATTAATTTTTTTATACCAAATTACAATTTAACGTTATATATAAATTTAGGCTTATCTAATGTACTAAAATTTATCTATATACAAGATTATTTTATCAAGAAAAATAACAGAAATTTTTGTATTATAAGGAAGGTATAGTATTCGATAATTTTTATTTTAATATTAATATTTACGTATAGAAAACCATGAAAACCAAAAATGTCTAAATTTTTTTTACTCAATGGATTATCATTAAATCAACTAAGTTATTTCAACTGTAAATTAAACTATAGTCGAGTTAAAAACTTGAAAAGTTGAACAAAAAATTAACTTCTTAACTATAGTCAATGCGGGGGCTTTGCTAACAGATATACATATAATTATTATAATTACTATTAGATACCTGACCATTAATATTTTTTCGGTTGGGTTCTCGGCGATGTAGCTCACCGCTACCTAATATACGTCACATCATAGCCGCCTGGACCAGACTGGCCCTCGAACACATTATAGACTATAATATCATATTCCACGGTCGATTATCAAACTCGTGCTAAACTCGTCCGTACCCACATAATAATATGCAGTATAAGTATATAATGTATATGCATTGAACATGTTATTATTATACTTACATAATAATATCATAACACGACGGTCGCGTATGTCGAGGAGGTGTGAGTGTCACATCCATACAATTATTCGAGCGCGGCGAATTTGCTTCGCCGAATAGTCGGACTGCACAACGATAATAATATTATAATTATTGTATTATGGTATATAACATATACCTTGTAACGAGTAATGACATACCTATATACCGTCTCAAATTGCACGCGCGCATAAATGCATAATATGCGTATAATATTATCGCGATAATTATTGAGGTTGCGAATTTATGGCGAACGCGTTTTTCCTTCTTTTGATCGTTGCAAAATATGACTTTCTCCATATTCGTCGGATCGCGCACAGTATAATATTATATTATTATAATAGCCGCAAGAGCCGGCGAGAGTTTCGGTTTTGAAAATGTTGCTCTCGATGAGGGGATTCGATGAGGGATTCGATACAGTGATTTTCTGTTTTTGTCTAACACACGCGTGATATGGGATTTTAGACTGCGGTCCTTTGCCAAACATACCAATTGATCTGATGAGTCGATAAGAATTCTAAAAACAGATTTGAATATGTCGTCATGTCTACTTGAAATCGACTTTCCCACATTTTTGATTTTTTGATGTCGACTTCTCCAAAAATCAAAATACGACCATTTTTAAATATTCTTTTTTAATATGACATTTTCAGGAATTTGGGGGGGATGGTATCAAACATGTGGGAAAATTGATTTCAAGTAGACTTTACGTCCAATTAGAATCTGTTATCAGAATTCTTATCCCTTCAATAGACAAATTGGAATGTTTGTCGACAAAAAAACGTCTAAAATACTATGTCGCGCGTGTGTTAGACAAAAACAGAAAATCACTACGGTATCGAAGTTGTTTGCTTATCTATGTTTAGAAGGCGTCTTTGTGGCTCGGAGAAAAGACGAAACGTGAAATATATAATTTTAATTATTTTATTATAACATCAATTTGACATTATTTTTTTAAACTATCGTTAGTTTTTTCCATTTTCACTATATAGGTTTTTTGGGATTCTGATATCAATGCATTTTAAATGCAACGAGCTACCGCGCGATACCTCTCGCATATATTTATATATAATTTACATATTGGTCTATGTTATAATGATATTATTTCAATAGCCGTGCCGCCGCCTCGCCGTGTAGTTGACTGGACTCCGACTGGATTTATATTTATCGCGGCTACTGAAGCTATTTATCTGGGGCCGGCCGGTCTCGGGAGTACCTACTACAACAGGCTTAGAGAGATAATATTTTACAAGTCCACTCGCGTGTATATATAATAATAATAATAATAAAATAATATATAATATCATTATCGGCCGTTCGTATCTCCGGAGAAAACACTTTGGCGGCGGTTCCCTGTTCGTTCCTACAGCCGCAAAACCCGTGCCGAGACAGCCGCGGCGGCACGGTATACATATTATTATGTATTACCTATATTATACACTCGGCTACTACGAATAGTTTTCCGAATACTTTTTGAGTCATTTGAATATTTTAAATGTTATTTTTCAAAAGTAGATCGTTGATCGAAAACATTTTAAATTTTAAATTTAAAAATGTGGTTGAGGTACCGCACTGTGTGTGATGAATGGTGTTAAATTTGAATTCAATGATATGATAATAGGTATCATTGTATCCGAAAAACGATTCTGAGGGTAAACGGTTTGTCAGTGTGGATATTTTATATCATATATATAATATATATATATATTGTTATTACTTATTATTAACATACGGTAGCCGGTAAGTTGAATTAATATCATAAAATTACAACAAAATAACTAAAATCGTTATTTTTGGTTTTTTAATATTTAATTTCGTCCAAATCTGAACATAAAATAACTATTAAAAAAACCTGTTTTATTAATATTTGAGATTTTTTGGTCACTGCAGAATAACCTACTTTTAAATTTTCAATCCTTTGCAATAAAATTTGAACTTTATACATCATTTTCAATTTTAAATTTGATAAATGTTGTGAAAATTCGAACTTTAAATGCTTATAAAAAATATTGTGGATATGGATTTTTGATATTTTTTAAATGTCATTGTAACAATATATTAGGAACCTTATATTACATTTTCAAACTTTTTACCCCATAAATAAAATTGTATTGACTTCATAGAAAAATAACAAATAAAATTGGAAATGTTAATAAAATGTTATATACGGTAAATATTTTTGAGTGATGGGCAAATAGGTAGACAACAAGTGTGAAATCTCCCCGTGATTTGTGTCATGGTAAAATCAGTGTGTTCAAGTGGGACATTTTCACCCTTGAACGTTGTGAAATTACCGCGGAAAAAAAAAACGTACTGTGAACATATAAAATGTATACTACTTGAAAATATCCGTAAAAAATTCAAAACAAATCAAAATATTTTTATAGTGTGTAGAAAATGCGAATATAAACAACCAGTGAAAATGTCATGTATTTACGATTATTTGTTTTAGAGTTACATAAAAAACCAAATTGGATTTTGCGTAAAAATTCTTTTTTTCCTTAATTTTCATGTTGTTTTTCCCGGCCCCTTTCAAAACTATTGGGAATTTTAAATTTATAAACCTCCCGAATGCGCCAACTAGATTCGCTTTCCCATCGCACAAGATACTGTTGTAGAAAATTGAAGCAGTTTTGCTATACCCCAAACGGGCCAAACGGTGATGACGGACACAAAAATTCAAAAAACACGCATCATTATTGTAAAATTAATACATTTATCGATCCGCTCTGCAGAATCTAAAATGTACCGTTGGGATGATACCGTTTGTTACAATGTTACTGATGGGTCTAGAATTTGATTGAAATATAATACTATAAATACGATAATATCAATTCATGACGTTTTCGAAGGAAGAAAAATAGTTACGCACTGACCGTCTGAGTGGTGTTTTGCATTATTATTAAATATTTGAGTATTCTTATTTTGTACAAGCAGTATTGCCTACGGTCATTTAAAAAAAAATGGTACTATAAAAATACAAATGAATTCCGATTACATATGGATGAACCACCTGCGAATGTCCAGATACCTTTGTCATACAAAACAGTTTTGACACGATATTGTTTTACTCTATATGATGCATATATTCATCATTTTGATTCGCTTGTATAAATGCAGCCCAAAATTAGAGTGTCGCCAGAAGTCTCTATATAAAAACTGAACGTTTCAAACGATGCGTTAATGTGCCCCCCCCCCCCCCCGTGGTTGTTAGTTCAGTATACAGTGGTTGTTATTTATTATAATCACGGTTAATGTCACCGATTGTTTATTATTATTTATTATATTTAAAAGTGTAAGTACGGGTTGGATGTATAATATACTTATATAATATGTAAATTATGACAGTTATTGTAATCAATATGCCGCAAAATGTTATCAGTTTAAGGTCATATACATTTTAAAGAAGAAGATATTATTTTACATGCTTTTTCAAAAACAAATGGACCTGGAGAAATCGAAAATTAAGAGCTTGAGCACGAGCCACACTTTAAAGTCTCCAAGTCCTTCCGGAATGAGGGAGGCCCTACGAGTTCTACGAAAAGGAGTGCAATATAACTCGTCAAATTACAAGCTACATTACAAACATGAACATTAATTTATCAATGAGGGAATTATTTTCAAGTTTGAAGCAGTTAATATGTACACATTATTACGTATATTTATTTTTATTTTTTATATAAACAATTTTTAATTTTGTAGGAATACCTACTTTAAAATTTAAATAATATTATTTAATAACTCGTGTAATTTATAAAATGTTGATTCAAAATATTCATACTTAAATATTATATTTAAACTTAAATCTGTTTTCAGAGACCATTTCATTTTCTCCCCTCTCATATAAATATAATCAGGGAAGTGAATTTAATGCTCTAAAAAATCTTAAAAATGTCCAAAAAATGCAATAAAAAATGCACTTTAAATGCAAAAAATGCAATATAAAATGCCAAAATTATAGTATAAAATTCACTTAAAATGGTTTTTAATTTTTATATTTATATTAATATTATAGGACATTATACATTAGTACATGTATAATGTCATACATTATATTTGTTATACATTTTTACATGCATAAAAATGTGTTTATTAATTTATTTAGTATAAAAATAATAACAAAAATATTGATTGGATTTGAATTTTGTACAATGATATTCACTTGAAACATTTTTAAAATTTTTTTTTTATGTATTTATTTTGTTAAAATAATAAAACAAATTTAAATATATTTGATTTCGGGTACCTTATTCATCTAAAATCTTTAGTATTGCATAAAAAAAAAAATAAAAAAATTTTCAAGCATGTCAATTAACGGAATTTGATCAAAAATACCAGAAAATGAACTAAAAAAGGAAAATATGACCTAAAAATGTAAGATAAAAGTTTCATAAATGAATTCGTGGTTACATAATTCAAATTATGTACCTACAATGCTACGTTTCACAATTACCAAAAAAAAAAAAAATGCACTTTCCTACAAGTTCACAGCCCCTAGTATAACTTTAAAACATCGATTTTGCAGTGATAATTAATTTTAGTAATGCAGATATAAAATGATTATATGTACTATGTTGTTGGCCACAAAAAAAACAATAATGGTTTCCGCTGTAGAGTTGAAAATTATATTTAACTAGGTAACGTTTCACCGACATTTAGTTGCTACTACAAAGGTACATATACAAATTATACTGAACAAGACTGACAACACGACAAGCTGCAGTTGTGTAGCCCGGATTTAGCCTAACCTGTTGTTGAACCCAACATCATAAAGGCCTTTACCTTCAAAAACACTCGTTGTAAAAATATCAAAAATTGAATTACAGATGTAATCGTATCATTTTTATAGCTGATCATAGTTATCTGTATGTAATGCATTGTAGGTATACGTCTGTCGAGGCGTAGGATAGGCATTTTTATCTATTGTTTAAATTCTACGATAATGCCAACTTATTACTATTATTATTTAATATTAATTTATTTTATCTTAAAAAATTGAAAACGTATATAATGTATACTTATGATTAATATTCATTATTTTTATATTTTGCGTGAAAAATCCGTACGGACAGTTGAAATTTGTGTGAACAAATAATGCGGGTAATTATGTTTTTGGGTCAAATCACTAGACCAGTGCCTACAGTAAAAATGTACAAACGCAAATGCGTCAATATGAAAAAAATACTCCAATCACCTGATCACATCCCCCTAAGTACGTCTCTGATCCATCATCCTTGTAAAATACACAAAAGTCTATGTAAAAAAAGATGCGGGGTTCAGATCTCTCCGTGGCCTATTTGTATGATATTTTATGAAATAATATTTTTTAGCAAATGATTAAAATCAATATAATGTTTTTGTTCATATTCATAAAAAATATAGGTAATTGTTTCATCATAATAGGTACCTATATATTTCACATATTATAATATATAATATTATAGCGCTGATATACGAATTTGATAGATATAGGTACCTATTATAGTACAACTTACTATATATTATCCAGGCGCGGATCTAGAACATATTTACGGGGGGGGGGGGGGGCATCTTAAATAAAATTTCGGCCTAAGTCTGATACAAACATTGTACATACCATGTAAGCTAATAGACAAATATTATTATTTAAATCCCAGTTTATAAGTACAATAAAATATATAAAATTATTAGATAATTAATAATAAATGATCACAGAACAAAATCCTTTCGTCTTTTAAATAATTAGATAAATAATATAAATTGTTTAATTAATAATGATACGTAATATATAATAAATAATAATTAATAATAAAATATAATAAATATTAAAAAATGATCACAGAACAAAATCCATTCGTCTTTTAGATTTTGGCAAATTCGTCAATTACTTCTTCACAGTCAATACTAATATTTCTATAACAATTAAGTAATGCAAGTCCATTTAAGCGGATATTCTTGATCGCATCCAAGTTTTTAGTCGGCGAAGAGAAGAAAAATTTCGTTCCGCAGTTGCTGAAGTGGCTGGTAATGTCAGGAGTATAAGAAAACAATTATAAATAATTGGAAAGGTTTCGGAATCACATCATGGCGAATCACGGCGAACGATGAAAACGGACACGGCCGAAACGCTATCGGCAAAACAATACATTTTATCGGCTGCCGAAAATAGATATAATAGAAAATCTACCAGTCTACGGGGGGGAGGGGCATGGCCCCTTGCCCCTCCCCCCTTGGATCCGCGCCTGATATTATCCATGTCTATACTCTAAATTTATATTAAAGTAATGTAATATTATATACCTACACAAGCATATAGACAAGAAATCTAATCGCCGATCTCACCATCACTTGTTAAGCCGGTTCCACACAATGATAGTAAATCACGATATTCCTATCTTCATTGCTGAATAAGTATAGTATACGAATTGGCAAAAAATAAAATAAAGTATTATAGTTTGATTGTTTTGGTATGACGTTTTGAAATTGAGTGTATTCAGTATTGCATAATAATTACTATTAAGTACTATAACGTACATTGTATACGTTTTATTATAATCCATATAGATGATAATATATTATGTACCTATATATATACGAATATTTGAACTATATATTATAAGCTTTAATTTTATAAGAAAAGCCATAAGCGTAAATTATTATTATTTTTATATCGCATTATAAATATTAAAACGTCTATTTTTCTACACAGGTTTTTTCGAGGTTTTTCCACTGATCCATCCCCTGCACGTCCAAAAGTTATGTAACGCCACTGATAATACCTGGTCCTAAACAAACTGCAGTGTGGTTTTGATACGCGCTCACTCTATTGGGTAGGTAGGTTTGTAATGGCGCGTTATTTGAGTTTATTCAAATTCTGATTGTTAGCTTAAGTAAGAATACATTTAAAGATAAGCCGGTGTACGAAAATTTGTACGAAATAGATACTATAGTAGATACTATACTCGTACTTCAATATTGAAATTTGTATCATAGGTTTTATTGATTTCGCAATCCGTACATGTTTGTCTGATTGATATTTTATTTTGGCCTGCTATTAATATGGTGGACCTATCAAAAACCTGAAATGTCGCCCTTGTCCTATATACTCTGAAACGTAATATGCGAGGAACCCCGAACCTGTGCAATAGCCGCATACCACATAAGTGTGACATGAGGTAACTGTTGTTGGTCTTACCTGGGTTACCATTGTCAAATCTTCGGAGATAGACGTGTAAAATACATTCGTGCAGGTGTTATTTTTCACACTGATTAACATTTAACGGACGGAGAGCGGAGATGCAAAATCGGGGTTTGATCGAGAATCAAACGGTAAGGAACTTCGGACACTCATAAAAATGTTATTGTTATGTTTTTTAGTATTTACGCGAAACTTTTTTTTTTAATCATATACTATTAACAGCTGAAAAGAAACCTTGTATTAAATTTTCCTAGTGTTCTGACCATAAATAATAATATAATATACACAATATACGAAATAATATTATCTATGATTTGACCGAGTAAAACGTTATTTATCGGCAATAATTTAAAAAAAATTAAAACAAACCGAAAATTCTAATGTCTTCAAATAGCTGCGAAAAATAGTTAAAACATTTTGAAAATAATCTTTTATATTATAGAATATAGGTTATAATATTATACTAATATATAAACATTTGATGAACATTTCAAGTATATACCTATACGGATATTCGTTTTTGAGTAACGACAAAAAAAAACAAAATTGATTATGTCAAAAACTGGTTTTTGTGAAAATTCCCGTTTTTTTTAATTTTTTTTTGTTGATTTTTCCCGATAACTATGAAAACTACAGTGATTTTTTTTAACTTTTGATCTCCCAAAGTACCCATACTTAGAATAACTTTCCTAAAAGAAAAGTTGTGGAAGTTGAAAATCCAATAATTTTTTCTATTATAAAAAAGAAAACACAAATGTTTGTAAAATTAGTATTCAGTACATTCATCACTCCGCTCAATATCTAAAAAAATAGCCTATAATCTTAATATTATACAGTATTTTCGGCTATCATGAGATATATTAATAATTAATATTATATATTAGAGTAAAAACCAATATTTAATTAATAATGCAAGTGTTTGAAATAAATAATATATTGTAATAGTAGTATGCGTACAATGTACATAAATATATATAGAGTGAAACGTTGGATACAAAACAATAGAATTACAAGTAGGTACTAAGGTAGCTCATGTTTATGAAACGTCAAAAGTGACAGACAAATCCAACAAAACGAGCCTAGAAATCTTACTTCCTTACGTATCAATTATTTAAATGCGATACATTGGGGTTGTGTGTTGAACAAGTGATTATTTGAATTTATAATTTTATAATATTACGATGGCGAATTTTCAATCGATCGATGAAAAGTATGCCATTAAGAATCGCAAAATGTAAATGATGACGTCTGGGTGTGACTACGCAAGTCAACCAATTTGAATTATTTTCGCCTTTGCCGAAATAAACGCACGCGGTTCAATTCGATTCTTTGATTCATCAGTAGATCAAAAACTATTAATATACAGTATATCATATCTAATAGTCCTCTCTAACTCAGTCCGTGACTAGATCATATTATTTAATATTATTACATACGTTACGGTTATACACTTATACGTATACGGTATACCTGGACCGGTGGCGTGTTTAAAAATTATTCGGGGGTTGTGTCATTATAAGGAATGATTGGATAAGCACCTATTATACTAAGCTAAAAATTAATTTAATGATTATCGTGATAATAAATACAGAGCTGGACATACAACGCCCAAGTATAACCCGTATGTTGTAGGTAAATTAGGGATTGAAAAATACTGTCGAAACTCGAAAATAACAGATTCTGAAATCGTTTGATGTAGGTCATAGTATTTTTATAAAATACTCACTACATTGTGGTTCGGCAAAATAAACTTAAAAAAAAATTCATCATCGATATATTTTTACAATGGTTTTGCCTTTAAGCTTAAGAAAATACCTATTTAAGAATATAATAAACTAGCCGACCCGTCACAGCTTCGCCCGTGATTGGTTGTTTATTTTGCCTTCGGACCATGATATGTAGAATTTTTTATTCAAATATTATTGTTTAATGTGATCGGCAAGTAAATATAAAAAACGGTTAATGAAAACGGATTGAAATTTTTCTAGCGTTATAAATGATAAAAATAAATACAGATAAAAAAGAAATAATTTATGGTTGATAAAGAATTTGATTGAAGTTGATGAAGAAAAAAAAAGAATTAAAATAAGAATTTTATAAGACTTCTGAGTATATGATGTTTTTTGTTATATTTCCTGTTGAAATTAAAATCATAAGATGATTCGGGTCTCCAGTTCGAGAAAATGCCACGTATAATTGCCCATGTGAAAAGCACTCTGTACGAAGATCTACGCCAACGTACTTGAATGTTTGACCTTGTGCTTTGTTTGTGGTAATGGCAAAAGAAACTTTAACCGGGAATTGAAGCCGTTTGAAAGAAAACGGCAAGTCAGAGGGAATCATGGGAATTCTTGGAATAAATGCAATTTCTCCTTTCGCTGGCCCTGTAAGAATTACGGCTTCTATAATATTATTTCGCAACGTTTTTATTTTTTTCCCAAGTACACCGACGGTATGAAAACTCAGTAGAAAGTAATTCAACTCAAAATATTTACATAAATTACTACTTTTAGGCACATATGAATTTGCAAACTAGGATTTGTTAATCATAACGCGCAGGAACCAATATTTCAATATGACTATTATATACCCATGCATATTTTGAACGAAAGTAAAACAAATACAAGCTACGGGTTTAATAATAACAGCAGCTGTGGCTGTTCATAACGAGCAGTCATATTTAAATAAGAGTATAAAACCGTATTTTTAAAAATAATACTAATTAGGAAAAAATAAATATTATATATACAGTGGTATAAGGATTAAAAACACGAACGGCGAGTCACAATAATTTCCGAGACCTATATATTATCATAGCGTACACGTAGACGACGACGTTTATATATATAATATAATCCGGTCTGGTTATGATCTTATCTGGGACCGTATTAGCATCTTCATTGGCTTGTTTATGTGATTTTTTATTAAACATAAAAGTGTCGGCGCTTTAATAGATATTGTGATTATGCCGACGCGTTTTTGTTTCAACTGCGCAGGAGACGAATATTATTGGATCGGCACAAGAATTTGTGTATAACGTACTATGGCTGGTATTCATATTATTTAGAATATAATATATAGAAGACAAAACTATATTCACGACGGTCACGCGGTATGTTTACGACCGGGTTGCTACCGCAAGCGAGCATACCTCCGTGTTTTCGGATGATTTACAACTGTCGCGAGCCGATAAAAAATAATTTTGAATATTCTCTATGATATTAGGTACGTTGTATATCCTTGTCAACGCCGTCGCGCGTCGCCTCTCTAACAGTGGTCGTCGAGGCGACTGGACGTGCGGTATATTAAAATAACAAAATATAATGATTACTTGACGAATAATAATCGAAAAATGTCATCGAAAAATCGGACAACTGTCGTTTTATAAGGTCAGATAACTGAACGGAAAAGCTGATGATGATCGCAGACGAAAAGCGTTAGCGAAATCAATAAATACACAATGCAACAGGTAGGTTACTCATAATATCCCTCGAGGACGATAATAATAATTCGCGAGTCCCGACTTGCTCGCACACACAAAACAAGAATAATACCGTCGACGGAGGAACGCGTGCAAGTCGGGATGCAGCAGCAGCTGAAGCATTAATAAATGATTGGAGCACATAAATTTAGCGACGACGTATAATACGCTTAAAATTTCGCCGTACCCGCCTCGTATACAAAATAATGCCTGTACATGCCTGTGTAATATGTATGCAGACCGGAAAAAGTACACAATTGGTCATTGTCTTGCGTACTGTTCGGTTTCGATAGGCCTAATAAAAAATATATAATAAATTAATGTGAAATCTTACAGCAATGCAGCAGGAAAAGGTAGGTAGATATATAGGTCGCGTTCGTAATATGATTGACCGGACTGGCGCGGTATATTGTATACGCTGACAAAATCGTTATGATTTACTATATTATTATTATGATTACTATATATATATATACATTTCGATCGTAATCAAATTACGTTTTAACATAAATATGAGTTTGGGCTGGATACAAGATTTTTTTGTTTCTGACAGATTTTTCGGAAGTTTTTCATTTTTACTTAATAACAAAATCATATTTATGTTTCATAGATTTTTCTCGTAGGTAAATATCGAGTAGCGTGCCATGATTTTTTTTTTAAATTTCACGTGAAAATATATTTTTTTGGTCGATTTGAGTATATTTGACTAAAAGGTTAACCTACTATAACTAGATAATATATGTAACTGAAAAACACTATAGATGCAATATAAGATCCATCAGTTCCTACCATCCACACTCACGTTTTTATTTTCACCAGTTTGCTATACGATATTTTTTAAAACATAAGAATAAGTACAATGTACTATGTAATACTTATATAAAGTTCACTCCACAATTTACGATGGCGATTATAATATTTAAAAAATTTAAATAATTAAAAAATCCCAATCAAATAGGTATCATTATTAATTTTTTTTTTTTTTATATTCGTTGTCTTAAATGTTAAACATACTGTCAATTAAAATAATCTATTTACATATGAAATCGCAGTTGTACAACAAACGAGTTGTAAAATGATAAAGAGGTGCGAAAAAAATGCACCACTCGTCTACGCGAAACGACGTGACGTCATGGATGCTGCAGGTGATGTTACATCACGGATTCTGCTCCAAAAATTATAATAGACAGACAAGTTCGGGTAATATCGAAAAACATGTCGAGACACATATAAAATGATGACACAAAAGAACGAAAAAAATTGTAGAAATATATAGGAACGGGCGAATTTTGTGACGACGACAATATAATATATCTAGGGATAACCGGTTTGAACGTTCGCACTCCGCGGTATAAAAACGTCTCGGAAAATCGATCGGACTATAAATCGAATCGCGCGCCGAGAAGGGAATGCTTTCTTCTTCTTCTTCTCCTCCTCCTCCTCCTCCTTCTGATTCTTTTACGCACGGAGCTGCAGGTAGGCTATAGGCAGGTACCCCTTCACCACGGATGACATTTTTTTTTTTTTTTTTCGTTTTTTATTTTACTTTTTATGCACGCGGTCGCTTATTTATTCCGGAGTTGCCTACCTATATATTTTTCGTCGTCAGACGATACTTTATATTGTTATATACGGCCGCCGCCGCCGCCGGGGAAGTCGTGGTGGACGACGCTAATCCGGTTCGATTATACGAAAAAATAATATAAGCGAAAAAAAATAAAAAAATATATATATATATATATATTAAGTACATACGTACGTACGCGCGAGTATAAATATACAAACATTTGAGCCGAACAATAAATTAACGACGTCCTTTTGTAAACAAATTTCCATTTGCCGCCGCCGCCACCATCATCGTACTGCGGCAGCGTATAATATAGCGTATTGTATATTTGTACGTATAATATTATAATAATACGTCTGCGGTGCATATGATGATGCACGAAAAATTTTTTTCTCCGACCATAGTGTTTCATCATTATACATTATATTATTATGCAATAAATTATATGTAGATATTATGTATCCCGAACAAACCTTTGGATGTACGCGCACATGCGTGATTTGCTTATGCTGACTTATGCTTATATACTAGGTACCTATATAGTTAAAGCGACTGAAGAGTTTTAAAAAGTGCTCGCGATTTACTGTTTAACCATAGACTATTATCAATTAATTTAATTTTCAATTGATCGAAAATCAATTAATGATTATATAGCAGACGACTTTCTTAAATTAACAATACATTTCTGTGATAACATTAACACGCTAAATGGTAAAATATAGAATTTAAAACTTTATCTCGAGTCTCGATTCTCGAGTATTCGTCATCTGGGACGTTCGATATACATTTAAAATGGAATCTATACATGCGAATAAGCGAATAATTTAATTATGTGGCTTCGAATGCTGAATTTAGATTTTTTTAATTACGTAATATGTTGTACGAATGCAAGTTATTAGAACGGTAAACATTTTATGGGTAGTAAATGGGCAGCTCAAATAATTGGAAAAATACAAATTATGCAGATTGTAAATTGTACATAATTCTATGTTTTCAACACGAGCTTTTGCTTCCATAAAAAGTAGACAAATAATTATTATATTTTATGTATTATGCATGAGTATTCAAAAAAAATATATTTGTATTTATCAACTATGTATTTGAAGTAACTTTGTTACCTACTAATATTTTTTGATTTATAGCTATATTACCAGGAATTTCCCGGGCCCCGGGATAAATGAAACCGAGATGGCAATCCACCTGTGGAGTGGATATACCTAGTGATTAGTCACTTTTTCCTTACGTTAACGAATTTCGAACAGAAATAAACGAATATGCGAATATGATTTTAATAACTAAAATAACTGGTGACATCAATTAGACATATTATCTAAACCTTACTTAAATCGTTAAAATCGGACCGAGATCCAAAATAATATGTGTGCAATATTTGGTGCCAATTGGTCAAAATTTGTTGATTTGCATATGCGTCATTTAGATATATATATAGGCAATCAGACTAATCAATAAGCAGTTAAAACTGTTAGTATATTACGGAGATATAAGCGGCCTTTGTCAACATCCGGTATTTATACTGGAATTCAAACTGCAGTTGAAGGGTTGAACCAATTTAAACTGAAGAAGTGTTTCGTCTGACAGGATTTTTTTTTGTTTTATTGAACATCTCAGCATTTACCTCCGTTACAAACACTCGTGTTATTGTATAACGTAACGTTCATCGGATAGTAAAGTGTTATTTTTACCTACATTTGCATTAATTATGACACAAATAAATAAAACAAAATGACTCCGTATAAAATTGTTCTACTACATGAAATAGTAATACTAAATGAATAGTTCACTATTGATCCTAATATGACCTAACCTAACGTAAACAGTACACCGTACTGAAAAAATTTGAACACAAGTCACAATAACGTAGTAATCGATAAATAAATAAATTGGATCACATCAATTACAGTGACTATAATAATTGTGCAATATAAAGTCGGTTACCATCGTCAATATAATCTGTGAGTATTTTATATTTAAGCATATTATCACCTAACTTTGATTATTCATTATATATATAGCGTGACGTGTATAATATCACATATTTCGCCTGATGGTCATTTCAGTATAGTCAGAATTATTCATATCGCCAGTATAACATCTATACTCTATGATAATGCCACTGCTGTAATTATTGATAACTGATAAGTGATAGCAAAACTATTACATATACCTAACATTATTTTATTATTTGTTCATGTCATCTTTTATAAAAAAAAATCACGAAATCAATGTACTTAATATTTAAATTGTATTATATTTTAATAGGATTAAAGTTCGGCTTCGGCGGGTGCAAAATAATGCGTCTTTGCACCTGCTTCATAACACGCCAGAGGGTGAAAGTGTACCGTCGACCGTCGTGAACCACCGTAACTACACCACCGTAGTAGTATTATGGTCCGTTTTTGGAAATTACCGCTCGGCACTAACTACTAAGTATAGTAATTTCGAACGATCGACTATATAGAATGTGTGAAAATACTGAAAAATATAATTTCACGATTTCTATACATTATATTCCTATTACAGCCGTGTCGCGATAACTCGAAGTTGAAGGGGGATACAAATACACTTCGAGATACGTATTAGTCGAGATATATAACTCGAATTTATCAAAATTAAATCAAAACATCGAGTTATGTAATGAAATATAATAAAATATAAAAATTATAAAAGTTTATGATAAATATATGTAAATAAATGTTGTATAACATAACTAAAATAGATTATAAGTATATGTACATATGTGTTATTTATTAGATACGAAAAATAATTTGTAATTAATTTTTGGGTTTTCGGCTGTTTATTGACAAAATCTTCTAATTTTCCTATGGCTTCGAATATAGAAGTATCCACACCTGCGACGGATTCAATAAACTGCCTAACAGTGTGTAGTGATGATATTGCTTGGTTCGCCGTTATCATATCTAAAGTTCTTTCAGGCTCATCATTTTCGGAATCACTGTTTGATAGATTGATACCCATGATTTCGTTATCAGTTAATAGTCCAGTGACTTCAACATTTTCATCGATTGTAGCATACAATTGAAATTTAGTCTGTCGATCGATATTAAGCTTATCTGCTACAATTTGTCAATCATATCCACCATAATCATCATCATCATTGTTTTCTACTCATTTTATCTTAAAGTAGATAAAACAAAATATTACGAAATACCCAGATATACCCATATATCACAGATATAAATCATATACTTCGACTAAGCTATTCATTACAATTTTATATTCGAGTTAACAAGACTTCTAATACATTGAGTGTTATGAGAATTTCTAGGGGAATAAGAAAAAAATCGAGTTGTCAAGTTTTTTCGAGTTATCGCGACTCGACTGCAAT
This sequence comes from Metopolophium dirhodum, assembly GCF_019925205.1. Taxonomy (NCBI): domain Eukaryota; kingdom Metazoa; phylum Arthropoda; class Insecta; order Hemiptera; family Aphididae; genus Metopolophium; species Metopolophium dirhodum. The sequence continues at coordinate 983,156 of NC_083566.1, read as the reverse complement.
ATGTTTAGCCAGCACGCGCATAAAACCTATAAAAATCCCAAGCTAACATCGCATCGATAAGGATTCTATAAAAAAAAATAAGGTGAAAAAAATATGATTTTCCTGTTTTTTTTTTTTGGCGGAAACGAATCACGGGACTCGTCTGCCTGAAGCGGAAAATCGGTCGTAATAACGATAATATACCATCATCGACGTTGGCTCGGCGTAAAATCGGCGACGTTTATAATACGATCTCGCACATAATAATAATAATATTACACGCGGTGTGTTTAGTACAATAACGCACCATTATCATGGCATATAATGATACACCGGCGCCGCCGCTTACGGTGTGGTGCGTGTGTGACACGATATGTAATATTATTATTATTATTATAATAAACACCTCGCGGCTGTAATTTCCAATTCGAGTGAAACGACGACGACTACGACGACGACCCTAATACGGTCGTGCTCGCATGATAATAATATAACGTACGTATTATGATATCGTATGGGTATAATATAAGACACCATAATATCATAATATATAATGCCCCGTGATGTGTACCCGCCGCGGACGCATCCATACAATACCTATACCTGTATATTATGATAAAACACTCGGACGGAGACCTGTGCGGCCGTATTATACGACCGCGACGAGGCCCGAAAACGGCGGTCGCGCGTGCGTAGGCCGCCGTCGATACGATAATATTTATAATTATTATAATATTATTTTAATGATATCGCACGATGGTATGATATAATTACGTGTGTGTACATCGCGCCCCCTTTCCACGGAGAATACTACTACATACCTCGGTTTGTCGTTTGTTTTACTGCAGCGCCGTCCACTCCCTCTTTCACGGACGATCGCCGCGGTTAATATTTTCGTAATTTCATTTCGATTTGTATATTTTCTTTTCTTCTCACACTTAAATCGAAGGTGTATACAGGACGGGAGAGTGTATATTATAATATAAACGCACCATTACTATTATAAATTATGTGCACTGAGTATTATACGATGTCGCTGCACTTACGAAACGACGACGACATAATTGTAATTATTTTCGACCCTCCGTCGTCGTCTCCGCGCCGCACGACGACCGCGATTTCACCCGTAGCTGTAATCCGCCGCGGCTAATTATGATTTTCCGACTGGCCAGGAAAAAAATGTTTCGGAAAACAATCAGCTGTACACATAATATTATAATATTATTAATATTATATGTACCTATGTAAGTACTAAGCGTGTGACGTGCAGTCATATATGTATGATAGATGCGAGATTGATATTTGATTTGTATTAATTGATAATAACTAGGGCTCGGATTTTGTAGCAAATGCTTCTTTTGAGGGAAGTGTGATAGAAAGATAATTCTTTTATATAAATACGTTTTGAATCGTTCTGATTTTAATGAAGTAAACTTTTTTTTGCTTTTTTTGCTTTTTTCCATAAAATCTGCTTTTTATTGCTTTTCCCCTATTTGGTTATTTTTTCTTGATTTTTATATATTTTTCTTGAAAACTTAGCTTATTTCTATGTATATTATACGTCTTGGACTATATTAGTATTACCAGAAATTATAAAACCAGTGAAAAAACCAGTAATAAATATATGACTGATAAAATAACTGTTGTTATTGTGCCGAAATAGTTTTATCTACAATTATCTATAGTTGTATTTACGACTCAAGGAAAGGGAAAATTATTTGAATTATACCTACGTATTATAATACGTAAATAATGTTAATCATGAGGACATTTTATTATTTGTTTCGGATGCCGCGCCGTATATGAAAAAAGCTGGCCGCTGTATTGCCGCTTACTAAAAGGTGGCCGAGCGGTCTAACGCGACGGATTCGGCACAGCCGGTCCGAGTTCGGTCCTCTACCACCGGGCGGTATTTTTCTCCGTGCAAGTCACGGTGTCCGGAGAACAAGTTCCGCCATCCCCCCACCCGGGGCACGGCAGAAACCTACGCGTGCCCCATTAGAAATTCTGCCAAAATACAACACACACGTGTACCAACCTACCCAATATAAAAACCTACAGTGCCCTCCCCCACACCCAATGGCCTATGTTGCCGCGGGTTACCCCCCAAAAAAAAATAAATGCTTTTTTTGGCTTTTTTTGGCTACTTAAAATGCTTTTTTAAGGATTTATTTTGCTACAAAATCCGAGCCCTAATAATAACTAATAGATACCTAACACAAAACCGTCAAACATTTTTTGTTGTTGCCTGATTTCAAACAACGAAATTGAACGGAAACTAAATTTGAAAATGTTTTATTTTATTTTTTACTAGTTGAAAGGGCAATGCGTTGCCATTGCTATAGGTTTATATGGTTATACGAGCAGTATATTAACAGGTATACAGGTAGGAAATCTACCTAGATCGTGCGGACCCCACGTGGTGCGTACGTAAGTGTATAACTTAATTCTAAAGTATCAAAAATTGCAAAAAATTGGTCCACCGAAACCGTGGTTCAAACTCGATACATTCTGTAGGCTTCTCGCATTATTATTAAAACCAAAAGCAACAATTTATAAAAATAAAATAATCTCGAAATCCCTGTTTGAGAATATCCCCGAGTGGACCACTTATTTACATTTTTTCCGCGACGAAATGTAGCCTATCAAAAGAAGATCTTCCCCGAGGTCTAGTCTATTGTTATGATGTTATCATATTATTATTATTATTATTATTATGTTATGATTATAGTCTATCTCTGTGCCAAATTTCATCGTAATCGGATGAACGGTTTAGGAATGCATAAGGACACAGTCAGTCGGGCGCAAACATTGTTTGTCTTTTATAATATAATATATATATTGTTCTACATTTTGACCATGTTCGATTTTCTCTAATTTTTATAATCATGTGCAGGGCAGCTAGGCTGAATACCAGAAATGGGTTCAGGCGGTGCACATAATAATATAACTGTCGTAGGTAAACCGATTATCGTAAAAAATGTAATAATTATTTATGAAAAAAAAAATATCACAAAACGATTGCAACAGTTATTAACAGTTGTAGTATACTTATAAACAAAAAATCATAGATTGACGTTTTGAAAAAAAAAGCAATTGAAAAGCAATTCGTTCTACAACTACATGTAAGTACAATAACCATGTAAAATGATGCACAGATAATATATGTCACTCTCACATAATATAATATATTAATATGGAATAGGCACCTACCTGTATAGAGGTTTTCGTTCATAGATAGCGTTGACGTTGTCATAATATACATTGTTGTAATCATATTATAATATAATCTTGGCTATAACTTTGAAAAGGAATGATAAAAGAATGAAAACGGCAATAAAATGTTAACGTACAATTTACTTGCATATTATGTAATGTCGAGACGTCAAGTTCCCAACCTTCTGAGGAAATGGAATTTTTTAATATATTGCGAGAATTCGAAACATTTAAATTATATATTAAAACAATTGATAGCACATTTCATACCCATACGTGTCGGTTGCGAAAACAAAAAGACACATTCATTTTGTAAAACGTTTGCGTAGGTACCTTACCCAAATGTATAAATCGCAAAAGTCTCGGTCGAATGCGCATTGTCGCATAGATAATGTTTATTATTATACTTGTATTCGAGTTAACGTGTATATTATATTGATAAATAAATTGTTTATCAAACTCGACAACAAAGTAAGTTTATAATATATTATACAATAATATTATACAAACAGAAAACAATGAAGTTTTTCTCGATTAAGACATTGCTATTAATGTCTTGTTTGCAAAACGTGAAATGTGATTAATTTACATTAATAATTCAACCGTAGATGATATTATTATTATTATTGTTATTTTTTTACTTCATAATATAAATTATAATCCACTATCTGTTACATATTAAAAGAACAATATACGTATATAAGTAACAATAACAGTGTTTACACGACTTGAGTGACGGATTTAAGAGACCTTCCGTCGAAAGCACTTTGACAGTTTGACAGTTGTTGTTCACTGCAGTGATAATGTATTAGAAGTTAGACTAAGTCAAAATAATTAAGTTATTAGGATGATTATCATACAATTACAATGTCATTGATAAAATATTTTCGGTATTTGGTCGGAGGTCCAGACACCATCGCCTTTTCAACCTTTTTCGGGGATTAGCGTGTATATTTATTGTTTATTGACGCAAGTCATTTGTTTATAGTGTTTGTGTGTGGTTTTGGAGTTTCAAGTTGAATCTTCTGTAAAATGTGTTTGTTACACTAAGGACAGGAATGACTGCAAGATCATTATGTAAGGACTGATATGAAACGTGAAAAGGTTCTTTGGTTACAGCTCGGAGGGTTTTGTATTGGAAACGCTGAATACGGTTGGTGACTTAGTGTTTGAGATTTTCGCAGAGCTCCATAATTATATTCCTTATGTCCATATTGTATAAGAAATATGATATTATATTGTTTTTAAATTGTTAGGTAAATTGAGTCCCAAATAATGAAGTTTTTTTTTTTTAACATTTATTAGATTATATACAATCTGTAATATAATATTTACAATGAGCATATGTGCTGAATTTATTTACATGGCTTTTGAATGCGGGAGGTGAGTAGCTACCCAGCAGTAACACTCGACGTGATTTAAGGTTATTTTACATGCTTAAGTAAGTGATTTTTTTTTCTTATTATTGTTTAATTATTGAAGTAAGTCTTAACTTAAATTTAGCTAGCTAAATCACGACACCAGCGCCTCTTTAATCTTCTCGGAGGATTACCTGGAATGTTTACGGAGTTGAGGGCGAGAATAAGTGGGTTGGGATGATATTTTGTAAGGCGAGAGCGGTACCGCTTGTAGGAGGATGTGGCCACATCGGCTACAGTTGGTAGTCCAAGATCGGAGTGTAAAGTATGGTTGGTAAAAATAATGAAGTGAACATTATTTACCGGTAAACTGAGTCCGAGGTTCGAAAAGATTTATCTATGGTAAACTGATAAGAGGTGAAATATAAATATAAAAATATTTTACCGTTTTACAGTATGTAGCGTAATATAGTATATAATATAATATGGACTTGATTATGATATTTGTATATAAATATGTCAACATTGTGCATTAAAATAATTATCAAAAAACAATTATTAAGAAATCAAAAAAGCACATTTTTATCTACGCCTGTTAACACGGACAGTCCTAAACATGTAAAAGTGAGAAGGAAAATGTGCTTTTTGTGGGACTCAGTTTACACAAAACCTTATCAAACAACATTCAAACCTGTGAATTGAAACTCCAATTCAATAAAACCGAAAGGCGGAGTGATCTAGACCAAATTGCCTAAATTTCTCTTAATAGTTATCGTTACCTAGTTTATACTTTGACAAACGGACGTAGGTATACTTAATATAATACTGTGATGCCACGTTCCTATATAATTTAGTAAATTAAACGACGTTTATATATGTTATAGTGAAAGTAAAATAATAGTGTGCATAATAATAAGTTAAACGTGTGCACGTATAAAAAAATGATTTAAATATGAAACATAACAACATCACAGACTGTTGTCTGTCTCGCCGTCTTGGCGTTATGCTTTGTTGGCGTAAGTACTCATCATAATATCACGTGTGTACCGCGTTGTATATTGTAATATGTAAAAATATGTTATAAAAATTAACTCAAACTAACAGAGACTTTTACTCGAAATGTCTTATAATTGTTTTGGCGACAATAATTATTGTGTGACGCTGTACGCAGGCGATCATGAAACTTTCGTTTTTATTTACGTTTTACTGCTATGACACTCTCACGAAATGTGACAACAATGTATTATTATTATAAATACATTTTAGATGATTTCGATTTATCTAGAAAAAAAGTTATTTAACATAACGTGGAATTATACAGCAAGTATCGAACTATTATTATGCATTGTTGCATAGGTTGTAAATATTAAACATTTATTAAAAAAAATATATACTGCAATGTGTACCACGAACAAGTTACCGGCCGGCGTCATATTATGATACTATGACAGTATATCTTAAGTTATGAAAATAATACCCTTTAAAAGGGGGGAAGGGGGGTCTAACTTTTTTATTTTTTTAGTTATGACATATATTATGGACAGTTCAACTTTTTACACAAAACCGAACCTACCGCAAATTTGCTGATGTGTCTTCAAAACTGTTCAACTTTTTATCGTAATTTTATTGTATTTTAAAGTTATTTTATTGTGTTATCAACGAAAATATGCACAACCAAACCAGAGATGTACAAATTATTTTTATTAAATTTAAAAAGTAAAAATGTCAACAAAAATGATCATTTTTAAAAGGAAATCGCATGTGATTCCAAAGAACGCCGTACTTTCTACAGTGTTTATTTTTGTTTTATTTAGTCTATAAAATAATAACTAGAATATTATATTTTCTTTTTCTATTTTCCACAATTTTCGAGTAACACCGCTGCTAAACGTGACACGACTTTGATGATTGTAATTATTGTCAATGGATAATAATAATTACTGGACAGCGAGCTTTGAAGAGGCATGTACTCACAGAGAGGAACAATTTAGGGGGAAAAAAATGTTTAATGTATTCTAAGTGTTATTATTATTAATTTCAATAACGCTAATTATATGCCTATATTATAGTCCAATACGTATAGAAATACGAAATATATTTTACAATTTTGGATAGAAAAACGGTTTGCCTACCTACTTATATTTTGATTTTGAGGTAGTACCTAGCTATACATAATAATATAAAGATTGCAGAACGGGGTTTTTTTTTGGGGGGAAGGTATAAACCTCCAACAACCACCAAAAGTCACTTACCTCCATATTATGCTATTATTATCACTATGAGCTAAACGTGACTTATGCTGCTGTACCACGGCAAAGTCGAGGATGCCACGCGTGTCGTGATTGTATACCTAATAAATCTTCAAAGTTTTCATCCCGCGGCCATGCACATCATGTCGCCCAGCGGACCGCGGGGCCAGCTATATCTGTAATAAAGATATACGCTATTAGTTATTACTTATTACCATCAAACGCGTACGTATACTTAATTTTTTTCTCTCGTTTTATCAGGAAATCGTGGGAATGATAATTAGTGAATAATTACGTTGTACCCCGCGTGTGTGGTCCACGAGGGTAAAGCACAGGCCTTTTTACACACACACACCTGAACCCTAGCTCGTGTGAGTTGTGTGTCGCCAAGTGATTTCACATCATTTCTCGGATCCTCCCACCTTGTGGGTGAAACGACCGATATACCGTACTTATACTTATATATAATAATACCTATACCTATACAATATACACGGCTAGGTGGTACAACGTATATGTATATGGGTACTGCACGCCAACCCACAGTTTTACCGCATTATTATTAATATATACCCTCCCGCGTCTTTACCTATATATTATATATATATGTGTGTGTGTATACATTTATTTTTTTACTCTTAATTTTCTCCTACTATGATACCGCATTACATGCCGCATAATGTTATTATATAATATACCTACTCGTCTAATGTACACTGCTGCAGTCCCTCTCCCGTCCGTCCTTTCCGCAGTGAGGGTCATAAATATTCGTCAACGTTAGACCCGGGCGTGCAGACGCGACACAATATATATTATATTTCAAAAATAAACCATAAAATTTGAATAAACGAAAATAAGAAAACCGGAAGATAACGTACATAAAATATACTGCACCATGTGCAGTGTACCTACAATTACAAACACTCCTATTTCGTACACGATTTACTATATAAGAGAAGGTACGCTATATATACAGTATATACTAATGGGACGCGTACACGTATAGTATAATATTATTATAGTTGTACAAAATACGACGTGAGTGTGTGTGCGTAGATCGTTTATACCTATACGTCATGTCGGCTGCAGTGTGTATACTGCACATACGATATAATAATATAATAAACGTAGGCATATAATATGTATAATATATATATATATAACATATAAATATATTATATATTATGACGCGAGTTTGAACGAAATAAAAAACGGTATCAACCGTGTACCTATCCGTGTGTGAGTGCGTGTATACACGGAATACGTAATTGATTGAGTCGCCACACCTGTAGATCCGAGGAGACTGCACCAGCGCATGTTCAGGGATCGGTCTTTCGGCATTATAATATTATCATTATTATTATTATTATTATTATTATATACTAAAACATGTTTGGCCGGTCACTGTATTATATATTTTTTCCATATTGTAAGCGTCGCATATATTATATTATTATACCTACCCATGTGTATAATATTATAATAATATCACGATAGTATATACCTGCACGCGTATAATGAGTATAGGTAGACTTAGTCATAAACAATCATAGCCAGTGTCGTTATTATGTATTGGTAGTATTTTTTAATTCATACAAATTTGTCGTACGGTTACTGCGATTGTTATAATTCCCGTACTTTGCGCGCGCTTTTATATAATAATAATATAGGTAATATTGTCGTGTTTTTTTCAACACAAATATGCTTCTGTGCTGGATTCGGGGTTTTTGTTTTTGACCGATTTTTTTTAAGGTTTTGGTTGTCATGGACCATTAACAAAAATATATTTATGATTAATAGATTTTCCTTGTAGAGGAAAAATATCAAATAGCGTGCTATAGTTTTTTTTTTATAAGTATTTGAAAACGTGGGTATATCATTTTTTTTTTTTTTTTTGAGAAGTCCTAGCGATAAGTCCTAGTGAGAAGTCCTATATATTATACTTAAAGTTACAGGGTTCATTTTGTGTTTCATTTTCATGTTTTGAGTCTATTATGAATTGATGAATTTCCTATTGTATATTATTGTAGATGTGATATTTAATATTATAATATCTTTAACGACTATAAGTGACGTTTTGGTCTACCAACTTTCGGTGTCAAATGTGAACATTTTAGAAAATGGAATATTTTTTTATGAAAAAGAAGATTAATTAAAGTTGTTTTTATAAAAACTAAAATTAGTCAACATATTATTATATATATTATAAAAGATCTACAAATTAAAAACAGTTAGTTTTTGTAAATCGTATTGATGGATGGATGGATAATGTTACTATATTAAACAAAACCAATGACGAGGGATGCATCTCACTATGGCAGTATGATGACGGCATGTACTCATATGAAATGATAATCATTAAACAATAAAGTCTATAATAATATGATCCCCTCGTTTATATAATAAACATTTATACTTATCCGCTAAACGATATTTGCATATACATATTTTGTAACCAAACGAACGCGATTAGCAATCGTATCGTATTATAGACTTAATAAATACGTTACAAAAAAAAACATACAACAATAATATACCTACGATTGTTTTAATTGTATTTTTTTTTTAACGGTCATCATTTTAATTTGCACTTATCTGAGAATCTCGTATAAAAGTTATTTGAAACGATTAACTACACAATTAGTGTATTATGTAATATGTATACATATACCTATTGTACTATAATAAAAGTAAAACACTTGGAATACAGTCTGCATAGGGGGAAATGTCTATGATACTAAAATAAGAGAGATGCATATTATATTAAGTACGTGCGGGGCTTACCGAAATTCGTTGCTTGGATTCGTAACATCGGCCAAGCGTTTTACGCGCAAAGTACTTAAAAATAACGTTGGCGGACATTTTCTTAAGTCATTCGAACGAAAAATAATGCGTCTCCGCGTTTCCAGACGCGTAATAATTGCAGGAAAATTCGCCGGAACGGGCGGAAACGTTTCAGTGGTCGATTTTCTCTTGTATATATAAGAAATATAATGTCTATACGTAGAAATAGAATCTATATTGTATGTATTATTACGGATCATATATACAATTATTAAAAACGCAGGTAACTGGATGTCGCTCTGCTGTACAGTAGGTTACAAGTGGGTCAATGTATAATGGATATTGTGTTAAACTTGAATTCAATGATATATAAAATATAACATCATAGTATAAGAAAAACGATTCTGGGCGGAGACGGTTTGTCAGTCTGGATTTTTATATTATTATTATTTATAATAGCCTGTAAGTTGAATTAATATTATAATAGGTATTATTATTATTGTTTTTAATCGTTGCTATGGTGATAAACAAAGCGTTAAAAATTAAAATCCCATTTTTAGCGGTTTTTCGTATTTTTTTTGTCGGTAGTTTTTCTTGTGGCATTAAATAACTATTGAGAAATTCGAAAAATGGCCTTTCTAAAGTACCATCTTGATCAAATTTGCTAAAAGATAAGATACTTTATGTTGAAATCAAAGTACTGTTTCTGGTGGACATTTTGTATTTAAGATAAAAAAAATAAAAAATAAATAAACACCATTGTAAAACCACTAGCTTCCTCGCTCCGCTCAGAATCTAATACATGATAAAATAATGGAGAATTTATATAGATTAGAGCAGCACTTAATAGTTAATACTTTATGGTTGGAATATTTTTTTTGAAAAATTTGTAAAAAACCAAATTGCAAAGCTTGCGATTAAATGCAATGGGATGTGGATTTCCGATTTTGGTCATAAAATCATGGTTTTAATTTTTTTTAATGTTAATATTGCTAAAAGTTCCAATAAGTTAATAAAATGTTGCTAAATATTTTGCTGCAGTCTCTATATAATATACGCAAAATTTAGGGACCAACTTTATGGACATAATATAATATATGATTTATATTAGTATATAAATATTATATTATTCATAAACACGACCGCTGCCGTTAAGTAACAATAATAATAATCGTAACAAAAAGCGCATATCGCTCAGACCACGAGACCACTAAAAGACGCCGCTATACTGCACAATCGGTGCAGCACGTGAACCGCCGAAGGTCCATAAACAAACACGGATTTGCTTTTTGTACACTGCCGGTTTTATTATTATTATTATTTTTCGAATACGGTTCAGTGTACTTTTATCAGACGACCGGGATAATTAAAAAAAAAAAAAAATAAAAAAATTGTACGCACACACACTATATACATTATAATATAGGCGCGTGCGTACGTAATAAAAGAGAAATACAGGAGAGAGAAAAAAATACTCGCGCATGTGACTTACGGCTGTTTATCTGCGACCAGGTTAATCAATTTAGCAGGTCGCGACGGAGAAGGAAATATACGGCGGCGGCGGCGGTGGCGGCAATAATGGCTGCGGAGCATTAATTAACAGGATATACCATATACGGCCGGCAGCACTTTCTTCCCCGTGCCCGATGACTCACTGAGATAAAAATGACAAATTGAACGGAAATTTGCATTGGACAAATTTCAGGCCGACCGCACTCGTATATTATTTGTATTATCATTATACGAGAGCCACTATATATATAGGTACGTATTATAATATTATATGTAGGTACTGCACTATAACGTCGCATTTCTGCGGTTCGTGCGGTAGATCGATTCGATCGATTTCGTGTTCAATATAATGTCTGAAAGCGAAGCGGTAATTTAGCGAAGGATCGATGTTGTTGCAATACGGAAAACAAAACGTTGTGAAACGCTCTACAAGTAGTGATATCATTTAATAGCTAAGTCTTTGAACCGTAGATATCATTTATGTCGCGGGTCCTTTCAACAGTGTGTACTTGCATCGCATGGGCCGTTAGTCCCGACGGCATGCACTGTCCTATAGTTTATCGGCGCCTGGGGCGTCCACCGGTTTCAGTATAAGCATGCCAAACATATACTCTGCAGAGGGTCTCCCCGCAGCCGACCTCGCAGAGAAGGCTAACGTCCTGCGGGACGCTGAAGAAACGTTTCGGCTTTTCTACATTGTGGCGGAAAACATTATGACGGCAAAGTAGGAAGAAGAGAGAGCGAGACCAGCAGCCGAGAGAAGGTCGTGACGGGGCGATCTTCCGGTAATCATCTGTCCTCTGCTCGCTAGCCTTTCTAACACGCTGTACGCAAAATCAAAATACTTGTGCAAGTACCACTTTAAAATGTAAATTTTTGATGATGTTATAATACGTTGGTGCGCACTTATACACGGTGGTACGAAAATACCGTGGAAATTGCAAGCCTCAAGCCATCATTATTATTATTAGCACCTATACGTTGATTAGTCAGTGAGGCTGCAGTTAGGACACTTTCGATTATATTACGGCCATCCCGTTCCCCGGCGTTGTCCATGAGACACACTTGTGATTATGGGAGCAGTATATTTTCATGTAGGCAATCCACCTGCGATGGATTGCTGACCCCGCAAGGTGAGTACGTAACTATACGAATGTTTTATTAACACGTTGTTTATGATGTGCATGTGTAGGTTCCTGTGACCATGTGTTATCCTGGGTCAAAAAGCTTGACAATTGAATACAAATGAGGTTTCTGCTCAAAGGCTTTTATAATAGCACGAAAATATTATGGATACAAATAGTTATGCTCGATTTCTATAAGGATTTAAAATTCTAAATGTTGACAAAATGTGCAAATTATTTTGTGGTTAAAACTGTATAAAATGTTCAATTTGTATAGTTAAGGATTGAAAATTAAAAATGTATCGAAAAAATCTAAAAAATATACATACACAGTTTTTTATTCGTGGATATTTTGAGTTGAAATTTAAACAAAATGAGATATTTAAACGAAGAATAGCGATGTTAGTTATTTTATATTTCGTTCCAATTCAAAAACGTTATTCATGGAGACTTGAAACTTTTACGTATTATACATTTTACTATAGGCAACGACAAAATGTTAAGGATAATTTTCAGCCATCACCTATTTGTTCTATGAACCTATTCATAATATTCTACGGTGAGGCGGTATTGATTTAAAACATAATAACAATGATATATTATGATAAAAATATACACTACTATAATAATTAAATATTAATTAATGTATACTTAATAAATACAATATTTTCGGCAAAAATTAAATCAACTTATACCGTAATACTAATAGTAAAATAAGTTACTTTAATAGCAATATATAACAATGCATATCATCACAGGCTGACCTATATATTATTATGTATGTATACACTATATACAAAACTGTTTTAACATGTGGCTGAAACTACAAAAGAAAAAATGAACAAGAACTTAGAAATTGCGAAGAAAATAATTGTGCACCGAAGTGAATCGCCTCGAGAAGCCCCAATAAGGGTATAGTAAGTTAACGACATCATGTTGTTGGATGTTTTTGAAATCCCTGTCACCATAAAAATATTAAAAAATTATTTTTATTATTATCCCCGATACATCGCAATGGATAAAAATAAAAAACGCAAACTGGCGAACTTTTATTATTTTTATCATCATTATATGAGAGCCACTATACATCATATTATAATTTATAATATCTAGGTACTTACACTTTACGCCGCATTTATGCGGTTCGTGTGGTAGATCAATTCCATCGATTTCGTGTTTAATGATATCTGAAAAAAAAATATTATACCAATCTTTACGGGGACAAAATATTACGACAGTATTTCCACGAGCACGTTTTTTCTTGCAGGATAGTAATTTTGTTTGTGAAAAAAGGCCACGGGGGCCACGCGCCTTGTGTTTATTGGTTCCACTATGATTTTAGTTTTTATATAATTTTCCTTTGGTTTTAGACAACATTCAAAAGTCTTAAGCAACATAATATTATATCATAATATCCACTGTAAATATTCATACCAAAAGTCATTCTAAGTTATGTCTATAATTTTAGATTCATACAACAGGTGCTTAGTTTATTATATAGTAGTAACTATATTAACTAGTAGTGTTAAATCATAATGTTCGTAAGAAATAATAATATACAGTAGGTAGCAAGATTGTTTTTCAATTATTAGTTAAACTGTCAAAACCTCCAGGTTACCCAGTATAATATATAATCGTAAATATGGCGAGTGCATGAGTTTTTCCTCTTATTTCGTTTACTCTCCTGCAGGCAGAAAATAATTATAATTTATTTTGCTTGTTATACAAACGTTTTTTACGGTCAATAAAATGTGTTTAACCCCGATGGTTTTGTAAAAAATAAAATACAAATCAATAGTGTCGCCACCACTCATCGCGCGTATACACAATTTAATATTTATTATATTATTATATCCTATCGTATTATAGTTTTAATTATATCGGTGCAATAAAAGTCTGTACGTTATTATCCAGTGCACTGTAAATACGTCTTAGAACACGTCGTGTGTCTTTAACGACAAAACATAAATAAAAACAATAATAATAATCGTTGAATATAATATTACCTTGCATGCCATGCGCAAACTTCCTTGGGTGCCAACAAAGTCGCGACGTCCTGCAGCAGCCACGGTGTGCGGAAAGGTCCTGGTGGGCCCTAAACCCTTCAACTTTTCGTACTACACACTAAATTTTAATTAAACTTTTATAGTCAGTGATGTACACAGACAATGAACACCCTTCTGAAAATTGATTTCCTTTATCAAGCAAGCAAGTAAGTATAAACCAATACTGCATATTTGTTTATGTAAGTGACTGTTTTTGTGATTCCAATAAAAAATCCATTATAAAAACATTTTTTTTTACTATGATGGTAGGTACCAACTTAATTAAAAGACATTTATTTGTTTAAAATTAAAAACTTTATAATGGACATCAAACATTAAAGGTTTTGCAGAAATTATACGAGCCTGTAAAATAAAATACACAATAATCATTAATCTATTCATAAAACATTTTAAATTTTAACTATTACTATTGTTTGTAAAGTAAATATTCTAACCACTAAAACGCTGAGTGACTTCCGTGCTGTATTTTTCAATAATGTTTTTAAAAGCATTTCTGAAATAGTTTGATTTTGTATTGTCTCAATACATAAGTTAGAAACATTTGTGGGGTGTCTTCTATCAAAATGTCTGATGTTAGCTATGAAAGGAAAAACATTTATGAATTTCTAACTGCGAAATAGTTTGATAATTTTCGAAATTTTGATTAATGAAACTCTTGCTATACAACAATTTCTAATAATAATTAATAGGTACCTATGCAATATTCTGCAATTAAGTGCAGGCAATATACAACATAAATGTATTTTTGGCTTTTGCACAATAAGTATATTTGTAAGCAATATTTTAAAAAGAGAAGAAAAGCACAACTGGAAGATTACGTGATTAAGAAGCCACCTATTTATGATATTCCGCTTGTAATTAATAATATGGTCGAAAGATAATGAAATTAAAAGATCATTGCACCTGCCTTGCATTAGGGGCTTAGGGCATTAGATAATATGTAGTAAGATAGGATGGGGGGTCCTTCGTGATACTATGTACAGTACTAAAAATAGTGTTTATGTACAATATAATATTATGTTTTTATGAAAAAATAGATGTAAATGTCATAATATAAACCATATGAATGCGTTTCAATAAAAATAAAACGTGTACTTACTTATCAAATATTCTTCAAATACTATTTAATATTACATCATAACATTAATTTTTTTATATATATTATAATTTATAATAAAAGCATTTTTGTTTTAAACTGTATTTTGTGGATTGACCTCGTAATTCGCCGTTCCACCCTATTCCGCGGATAATCGAGAGCCTACTGTATGAGGCTTATGACTTCTCTTTGTATTTTTTTGATGAGTTATAGGTACTTTTAGTTGATTTTAACATTTACCGAAATAATATTAATTATTCGACACTATTAATACTAATAATATTATTCAATATATACCTACTACTTTCATACAATCAACTGAAGAGAGTAATAATAGTTTCGTATTTTAATCATCGGTTCGTTATAATAGTATAACCGATGGAAAAAAATGAATACAATATACAGCGTGTTTAAAATCGATCATAACATGTAATAAGCGATTTTTCATTACGACCGGGTTCATTATGAGTGATTTGTCCATAATAATATATTGTATTATAGTCAATACGGCTGCAGCGGCTGGAGGCCTATACTTCTCTCTCTCTCTCTCTCTCTCACTCTTTCTCTCTCTCACTCTTTTTATATCTATCTTTCTCTTTCTGTCTTACTCCCTCCTCTGACAATTCCACTCCGCATCACGGAGATCCGATTGCAATCCAATATACGTTATTTAGGGGCCGGTAATTTTAAACTTTTATCAGATCGAGTGGGCGGCCCCCGGGGGTTTACCGCACTGCCGGCTAAATGATAAGTCATTAGTCACCCGAGGCTGCGCCCCGCTATTGATAGAAATATTGACAGTTTCGTATTATATAAACGTCATTAATTTTCCACCGCTATATATAGGTATATAAACACATATTATATTATATAGCTAGGACTGCTTGCAGTCACCTTTCCGACGTCATTTTCTCGTGTCGTTCGTACATGATTACATTATGTTTATTATGCACCGTCGTCGTGCCGGTCGCTGCAGAAGTATACCTATACACGGTGCGTATAATAATATTATTATAATAACAATCGTATATATAATACTATAATGGTATACAGTGTGCTCGGCAACGCTCGTCTGTAATGTACACGTGTTCCGACATAATATTATATTATATACTAGTATATTATACATGCATTACACATGCGTACACGACCTGACCCACTTATACAGTATTTATGACTTACCGGCGTGTTGCGCTTTTCCGAAACTGTTGCAGGAGACGACTTACTGCGGTTCTATACTTAAACTTTAAAATTATAATTACTATCGCTGTCGCGGAGGTATTATTACGATGAGAACAGTTTTTATTCTAAAAGTAATCCATGTGCATAAATGTATAAAACACCTACGATATGTATAATAATATACAGTACTCAATACCTATATAATATGCACAACAGTTACCAGCTGCAGTTTACACTTTTTTTTATACAACAAATATATATTTTTTATACAATAATCTCGAGTGGGCGCGATTCGGTACAAATATAAAATCGTCAAATGCTTAATACTACACGTGTGGCCATGCTGAATCCATACATATTGCGGATAGACGTTACAATAATGGTCGATCTCACGTCCAACGATTGCCTAGGCATATAATATAGACGTTTCCGTGGGTATATTTTTCAATTCTGCACCCGCACTTCGAGAGTCGCATATCCATCTATATACTCGAGTGTTGTTTTTTTTTCTACGAACTTTATATGTACGCGTTTATTATTATATATTATAAATTATAATATTATAATATGTATGTACGAAATCGAACCGTGACTGCGACTCTGCTGGGCCGCGTGGTGGCAACGAAACCATTAAAACGGTCGCAGATTAACGATTGCGGCTCAACGTCACGTACCGTAAAATCATAAAAAAAAAAAATGTGTGTGTTTGTGTCTGTGTTAAAACAAAACACCAAATAGTATAGAAAACCGTGTACACTGCTACGACCTATCATACATAATATCCATAGGTATATACCATGATTGTATGTATGTTATATACCTGTAGTCGACTTCCGATGGGTTTCGTTATGTAGGTATGCACCGCAAAAACGGCTTATAACCCGTAATTATATATGCAAACATCGGACACATAAATTCACATTAAAGTATACAGCCCCGGCCGGCACTACGGATGTCCGAAGATCAACTACCGAAATACGAACTGTTTACAAAGTGTAATTATTGTATTTTTATTATATTTTCGCCTTGTATTATAATATATAGTCAAGTACAACATATATTTACGCACATCATGGGTATTAGTTTCACTCATACGGTGTAGAATAATAATTATAACATACCCACCTACTTACCTTTATCTTTATTGTGAACAGTTTTTAATTATTATATTTATTTTATTAACTATAATATAGGTATAAGTGTGGGGTAAACACAACACGGTTAAGTGTAATTTAAACACGCGCATATTATTATAATATTGTGTGGCCGATGTAAGTACGTTCGGAAAAACATTTTTTTTTCACGTGTAAATTCCAGTTTTTGTGAATGACAATATATTGTATACCTATACACTCGCAAGTCACGTTACATATCGCTTTCTAAATATGCTTGAATATAGCCGAGTTATGAGTAGGTTTGTATAAGACATTACAATATAAAAAGCGGGTAAGTGCAGACAGGTGGAGTCCCTTCGGTTCTCGGACAGGATAGTGTATTATTATACAGTATTCGATTTGAATGCAACGATTGCATTCGATAAAAAAAACATTTCTGAGCGGACGAAAGAAAACGTATGAATCGTAAATATGTATTAGTAAGTACCCATTAATAATCAATTATTGTATAATATGATATTTACCTAATGGGAATTAGGTTATTTTTACATTTTATTCGTTTCTATGGGGCTAAAACGTTAGAGAAAATAGTTCAGAAAATTAAATTTCGGTTGTTTTTCCCGTGGCGTTAAGAATTATTGAGAAAATCAAAAAATTACCTGTTTAAGGTACCATCTTGATCCAAATTGCTAAAATATAAGATACTATACGTTAAAATCGAAGCATTACTTCGTTGGTAGAAATATTGTTAACAGGATAAAAAAATAAACATCATTGTAAAACCACTAGCTTCCTCGCTCCGCTCAGAATCGAAAATGTATACTACTCGGTTAAATATTAAAACTAACGTACAAACTACAAACACAGATAGGTAATGTGTTTAATTTTAAGTTTGGTATAAGGTAAATTTACTCTTATTATATTATATTAACAAGTTGACTGTCATGAGCATCATAGGAGGTGCTCACATGGCTTTCCACTGTTGCCACGCAAAAAATATAAATTATGTTTTCGGTTGTCACACTGATTTTGAGCAAGTAATCGGTTTATTTTATTACTGAGCATCAAGCAGGATGCTCAATCTTAATTTAAATTTAGTTGTGCATCAATGTGTGGGGTCTCGTGAAAACAATTTTTGTGAACCAAGTATGATGCTCACGGCAATGGTGGAAAGTCTGACGTGAAATTATTCGTTGAGCAGCATGTGAGTTCATCTTTAAAATCCAAAATTGAAAATAATTGGATTCGAGGTGCACACCCTGGGCCACATTATAAGATTATACCTACATGTACCAAATTTCAGAAAAACATAAGTGCAATAGACTTGGCTGTAGATCACTTACACACACACACACACACAAACAAACATTGGCTTTTATTAATATAGATAGATTAAAAAAAATACGGTAAGCGACACTATGTGTAGTGTGTATACAATATATATATATATATTGTATTATAAATGTATGCACGTACAATTTATTAACTTAAGATTGCCAACTAGCGATAAGACGTGTGAATCGCTGTACGGATCGGCCGTTTATACAACGTGGGCGCAATGAACATCATATCGTTATCTCGTAGTGTATCACTCTACAGTGATTGGTCGAAAGTGCATATTTTTATATATTTGTGTGTGTGTGTGTGTGTGTGTGCTGATTTAGTCAGTATCATATAATATCCCACAATATTATTAAAAATGGCGGTAGAGGCGTCTTCACGTATCTCTATAACATAGGTACGAACGTACGAACTTCGGACCTCGTTTTGGCGATAGGAATCTATAGTTTACTTTAAACATATGTATCTATGGAATATTGTTTATTGTTTAATACGTTTCTATGATGTAGGGTTTTGTTTCGGGTTTTGGGTGCTGCATATTATATTTGAGTGTTCAATTCCATAATAAAACATTTAAACAAACGTTTCGGTGCTTTAATAACTGTCATTTGTTCGGGTTAATGTTGGTCAATACTGGTGTTTAGTAGATCAGAAAAAAAAACATAATATTTTATAGTTTTTTTATAAGATTTTTTTTTTTTTTTTTTATTTGGTATTATTAAGCAAAATATAATATTATTAAATATTATACAGTATTGTTATTATTAAACAAATAATTAACTACAAAATCTAACTAACCACATCGATTTCGATTTCTACTCGCGGCGATCTGTATAGGCCACACGCCAACACGCAGTTTTAAGAGTATTTTATTATTTTATACCGTCGGTGTTTTACCCACTGAATGTAAGGTTTTTCCGGAATTGGTATATAATTACCAAAAATAATACTATAATCTTTAGAGTACAGCACTATTCTTTTAACTGTTTACAATGTTTCAAAGACTTGCAAAACAAAAAAACCACTCAGTAAAACCTATACTATTATACCTACGTCAGCATAAGACATAATAGCGCACGTTAGATCCAATTTTTGGTTTTTGGTTTCCTGTAAAACGTAAAGATAAAACGTAGATGGTCCTTAAATATCAGTTATGTATGCATTTTGTTATAAGATACTGCGCGATTCGTCTCACGCATCTAGTACAAAAATCGGGTTTTTAAAATATCGAGGCGTTAAAGTCTCCACCGTCGAGAATATAGTTGAATCACCATCATGATATTATTATATATGGACGCTGCAGTGCGATAAACATAATCTTAATATATATATATTTCTTCTGTCCGTGTGTAATAAGTATTCAAACTTCTCCTAAACGGCTGCGCCGATTTTGATGACATTTTTTGTGTGTGATTGATCGTGATGTCCTTGAATTGTTTGGATTCACAATTGGACCCCGTAGGCCCAACCCGGGGAGATGCTCAAACAGGGATTTTGAGATTTATGATGGAAATTTTTGTTTATAAATAGCTGCTATTGATTATATGAGAAATAATTAGTAAAAATAAGTATTTATTTATTATTGATTGCCATTGGTTTTTCGGGATTAAGCATGCATTAAATCGAATTTTCACACATTGCATATCAAGATGGCCGAGCATAGGCGCAACTAGGGTTGAAATTCTGGGGGGGCTAACAAAACTATTTATCTAAAATAACCCATAGGGGGCTATTATATTTAAATCAATAAGGGATATTTGTGGGGGGACTAAATCTTAGTCAGGGGGGCTAAGCCCCCTAGACCCCCCTACTTGCGCCAATGTGGCCGAGTAGCACGCTTATGGCCGCTCATCAGCGTGTATGTATATGTACATTATATGTGTGTGTGTGTGTGTGTGTGTGTGTGTGTGTGTATACATATATATAGATGTATACACTTGATATGCTGTCGGACATTGTCCGCGATCCAATGTAGTCGTATTGCCTACCAGAGTGGCTGAGTGGCACTTACTGCAGCAAGTTTCACACAAAAGGAGTTGAATAATCACAATTTTTTTTAAGATAGTAGTCAATTTTATTACGGGCAAGTGAGTGGAGGCAGCTGGTGACCTATATAATATTTTTACATTATAATACATATACATTGTGTATATAGTATAAGTGTTGCCAGTATTTACTAAAATAAAAAAGAAAAAATCTATGATAAAAATATTTTTTATTTTACCA
The DNA here is from genome assembly GCF_019925205.1 of Metopolophium dirhodum. Taxonomy (NCBI): domain Eukaryota; kingdom Metazoa; phylum Arthropoda; class Insecta; order Hemiptera; family Aphididae; genus Metopolophium; species Metopolophium dirhodum. Next base: position 961,908 of record NC_083566.1, on the reverse strand, counting down.
TTATTGGTAGGTACAAACAATGGTATAACTTGAAAGTATTTATATTAAATTTCATTTTGTGAGATGTTTTAAAATTGATTTCAATTCATTATAAAATATTCTTATAAAAGGCAAATTATAGTGAATCGAAAATTGATTTTGACATTGATGACCTAAAAATGCCCAAATATAATCTACCTATAAATTAAAATGTTCAATGAAAATTGCAGAGAACAATTCTTATGGAGTGGGCCGAGGGCGGAGGCCATAATTCTGGGCGTTCGGTATGATAGTAACCTGAGTCCTCCTCGCCTCTTCTCACGAAAAAAGGCGAGCACTCACAGGTAATTTTGAATTCGAGTATGTACATTTATTCATTTTATTTTATAATAGAACAAGACTAGTTAGGTTAGGTAATATTATTTTATTATTATACTTTATAATATTATAACAACATTCATTATTTTAAGCGACGCGTGTACCCTGCAGGTTATTTAACCGGAACGACATATCGCTACATCGGAGGTCCGGAAGTGCAACGTTGTATACACTATACCGCTTAACCATCATCATCATCATCATCATCATAATCATCTTCGTCGTCGTCGTCGTCGTCGTCATCTATTCATACATAGCTCTATTTCGTATTCGTTTCTATACCAGTCGATGATGATGATGATGATGATGATGATTATGACGATGATGACGGTGATAACAATAATAATACAACATCACGTTCGCTGACAACATTATTCGACACGTATCATCCTCCGTGGTGTGGTTTTCGGATGATGAATGAAACGCTGGTATCCTGGAGTTATAGTACAATGACGGACCATCGTTATGTGGTACAGTTCGGCGTCAACGTAATAATAGTATAGATATTAAAATACAAATACCTACCTATAAGTACTCACCGCAATAAAGGTTTGGCAACATGATATTATACATGACGTATGGAAGGATGCACAGTGAAAAAATATTTACCAATTCACGTTGTGTGTGTGTGTGTGTGTTTTTTTTCACTAATAACAACTTTTATAGAAACATTTAGTCATTTATTAAAAGAGTGTGTGCGATTACGATCTGGGCGCGTACCTATACGTACAATACCGGTTCCGAGCTAATTACCCCGCCATCGATCGATACGTCCTGTGCGCCTCTCGCCGATCGACTCGTTCACGATGTATTATCAACGTTGTGCGTTATTATGATTATAATATCGTTATTGTTATTATTATATATATTAGGTATATTTTATTATTATTATGGCCATTTCCCTCGCGCACGGTAATAGTAATATAATAATAATAATAATAATAATTCGCCTCTACACACGTATATATTATATTATTACCATTATAGTATTATTAATACGCCCACCCGAGACGCTTCCTTCCTATATGCTATCGTAATATTGTACGAGAGGTACCTAGTCTCCGCCGACCGGTGCGCGCACCACCACCGGAAAAAATTCCCAGTACACGCTTTATACCTATAACCTATAACCGTGCATATCATAATATGATATTATATATACCTATAATAATACAATAATAGTATACTTTATAACATGCAGTCGTGTATGCCTAGCCGCGCGAGTCCGCTGCCGGCCGGGCCTTGTGGTGCGCGAAAGACCTCGTCGTCGACGGGGCGTGGGCGCTAATATGATAATATAATACTAATATTAATATACGACCTATAGTGCGGTATTTTCGAAGATCCGTCCGTATTATAGTCCGCAGAACCGATCAATCGAAATAATATACCGTATCCGATGTGCAGGGGATCGATACGCGACACGCGTGTTAAATATTATGCTTAACGCACATCATTACCGCGTGCATAATGTGCTTGTAACGCGTATAATAACCATGTGCACTTATGTTTTGTGTGCTTAAATATTATTTCAATGAATCACACCGTTTGCATTCGCCGCGGCACTCGCTTCAGCGTGAAAACCACGTGATTTTTGTGCCGGCCCGTTTGAGCCGCAGACGAGATCCTCCCGATTGCTGTTATTTATATATTATTACAGTTCCGTCGTGTGTACTATTACGCCTACACGTCATATCCCTGACCTATCTTCGATTTCGCCGACCGGATTGTAATATACTTACATGACACCTATATGGATAAAAAACGGACGAATCGACACCGAACCGGACACATACCGCGGTTATTATTTTGATGCTTATAGCCGATCGACGGCGAGTTCGGTCTTCGAACAATTTGAGAGAAAAAAAATTACGATATTATGTTGCTTATATTTCGTGTGTACAATAATGACGGCATCATAATTTTGCGTCGTACAATACGCAGTCATTGCGAATGGGTTACTATACGTCGTAATAATTTAGGTTATCGCCACGGCGCTTTGATTGTGCGATGGTGAAAAGAACCGACCAAGGTGTACTGCAGACAACGACGACGAGAACGGCGGTTTGGACGGCGTTGGAGGTGCAGAGGTACCTACGTTACATATTTTATATCGAAGAATCTATCCTCAGTTCGCGGCCATGTGAACCGGAAGTGGCTGTCGGAAGGTGCATATACGCGAGGCATCAGAAATGAAATTATAACGCGCGCCCGAGTGATTATAATAATAATAATATTTACATAAGTAAATAATAATAATTTAATGTTATAACGGTGTCGTAACTGCGAATATCGTACGTCATGTAAAAATAATACGCGCAGTAGTTGTTGTGGTTCGCGTTCACGGGGTCGTAAAAATTCTATATTTAGGTTCGTACGACTTTTTGATTCCGTCTGAATACTTCTCAGCTAAACGTACATTGCAATATGCTTACGAAATAATCTTTATCGCGGTGGTATCATAATAATATTATAATACGTTGTCAAACCAACCAACTCGGTTAGGTTAAAACGTGCATAAACGGTGTCCGTCGTAACAGCAGTAGTTATAATATATATAATATATGTATACCTAAATGTTTACGTAATTTATTTCTGTAGCAATATTTTACGGACGCTGCACTATTGTAACTTTGAATCATATATTTTTATGTGCTCCGCATATAGATGTACGTGACCCAAATTATTGAATTTTTGATTCAGAAACAAGTTTTAACAGCGAGTAAAATATTACGCGTTTCTGCGCGATTTTAGTTATAAAAGTTCGTTTTGGACCGATGTACGACGAACAATGTATTATCGTATATTATAGTATAGCCAGTAAAATAATAACAATAAACACTAGACTGTAACAAATATTTTTTGGTGGAAATTTCACCAATAAAATAAACAAGCTGATGTTTCAATAGAATAAAATCATTTTTTCTTAATTTTCCAGAAAACCCAAAAGTTTGATCCTCATAGAAAATGTTACATATTACCAATACGGCTGTAAGACATACGCGTGGTACCTGTGTACCTACCGAAACAACAATACTTAAACATTTTATTAATAAACCATTTTACATAATTTAAGTAAGTACCTAATTATAACCGGGTTGAACTTAAAAAATAATTTATTAATTTTTTTTTTTTGTAAACTAAATATATGAATATAAAAAATATAGATTTTGTATCCAATAAAGAATGATACTTTTTAATACTTTAAGGTACATTCGTGTTTCGTACGGCTTTCAGCGTCGCCTGCCATGAACGCTCGACCAAATATTAATTATATCCGCTCTAATCAATATTATTATATTATAATATCCGCACGTATTAATAACTAAAACGGATGATAGGTAGTACCTACATAAATCTCGCTGTATTACCGATATTCACATTATAGTACGGCCGTTGTGCGCGTATAATTAGACGTAATTATGTGGAAACGACTCGATCCAACAATAATATGACTGATACGAACAAACGGTATTTTTTAAACGGGCGTCAACCCGTACCCAGAAGGTGCCCACACATATATCTATGTGTAATATTATGTACGTACCAGCGGGTGTAATATATATATACGCGTGCAGTTGTAGGAACCTCTCAATAACGCATGGCGTTTATAATATTATACGGTATAATATTTAAATATATATATATATATAATGTATAGTAGGCATAGATTTTTAAAACAAAACCGAAAACTCGTGTAAAAGCAGTGGAAAAGGGTTGTATTAGTCGGACGGTGTTCGGAATTATTTAGGCTGTTTGTTTTCTTCGTGCGGCGTTTCCTGTTTCCTGTCACGTAACGACCGTACGCGCAGCAGCCGCGCGTATACACAAGTACATGTATATTATATATACGTAAATAATATATTATATTATGCTGCGGCCGAAATGCTACCAACCATGCGTGCGATTCCATCGTCAGACCGTGACGTCGGTGGTCCCAATTTATTCGTTGGGACGAAAGAGTACACGTATAGCGGGGCCACGGGAATTTTTTTGTAAAAACGCGAGTTCGTCTGTATAGGTAATGTATAATAACATATTCTTCGGTACCTAGGCATAATAAAATGTGATAAATTATGATATTGAGGTGTTTGAAAAATTGTATCAGACCAATATAATATAGGGTGCGCACGCAGTAAACAATATAAATGGAGGGTATTATCACGTTAATCACGACGCGGATGGCACGCGACGTTTCTATTATATCTATAGGTATAATATTGTTGTACGTTGACAATAATATATAAGTGCGAGAAAGAAATAATTTAATTCATTCGAAAATAAGTACTCCTATATAGTACCTACGATTAATATCTATGAAGATACGACTATTTTTCCACAAGTATAGGTACTTGTGCTTTTCATCACGTTATTAGAATAATATATTATAGTGATTTAGGTATATTTTGTGACCTACCATTTTTCTGACTTTTGATAACATATAATTATATTAATAATGTATTAATGTATAAAATATAAATACGGTAATATTATGTTATTATTATTATTATTATTATTATTACTTATATTTGATATATTTATTAAAAATATGTCTGATTGGGTCAACATAAAATACAATTATTACAACACATAATATTATTATATTGTCAGGCCAACTATCGCTGTATTAATCACCTAATATTTCATCAATAATTTCATCATAATTTACTTCAGAGTACCTATAAAAAGTTTTGAAAGATTAAAAAATATAAAATATATAAATTTGTTTAAATGATTTTATTTAAAATGGGTCAATGTTGAATATACATATACCGCGTTATAATAATATTATAAAAAAGTAGGTAACCGCTCTTCTGTACAGCGTGTGGTGTCGAGTGCGCTTCGTTGTTGAGGAATAAGTCACTCACTGTTACGTATGTGTTTAAAATTCGAATTCAATGTTCAATCATTGTACAATGTACGAATATACGAAAAATGTTGTGGATTAGGATCAATATTTTTTATTCCAACAGTAAAACTTATTGAGGAATCTTGTGGTTAATTTTCGAACCTTGGGAAAAAATTGTATAAATCTTAAAAATGTTATCAATTTTTAACTACAAAATGATTTCAGAATAATTGTCGTAATTTCGAAAAAACCTATAATTTTAAACGATTATAAAAAAGTATTATGACAATATATTTTCGATATTCTTTAATTGGCAAATAAAATACTTATTTGGTAACAGAAACTAAACTCAAAGTTTAAAATTGAAGTATGTACCGGTACTGCTCAAAAAGGTGACGACGGACAGACACGCTACACGATATTAATTTTCCTCTACAAGGTATTAATCTATGAATCATAAATATGTTTTTGTTGATAAATAACCATGACAATGAAAACCTTACGATATACCAGCCAGAAACATTTCATCATGTAAACCATCATCTCAAAAACATATTATTTTATATGTTAAAAAAATTATCTTTGCATAAAGGTCCACACACACTGCAGCGGTGGCGGTGGCGGTTGGCGGTGGCAGTAAACGGTTACGGCAAAATGAGTCCGGACACAATTTTACCGCCACCGCGACGGCACCGCCAAGACAAAAGAATTTTACCACCACCGCTGCAGTATCCTTAAAATAAATAAATTCATCGCTCCGCTCAGACTCTAAAATATAAAATACTTTATATTTATATATAAACGCATAACATTTAAATTTTAAAAAAGCTTTTAAAAATAAAATACAATGTATTGATTGGTACCTATTTATAGCTAAATGTTTAATACTCAATGCGTCAAATTTTGATTGTTATAGGTACCTTAAAGCTCGCACGTGTTCTCCTCGTAATAATATTAAAGTGCTATTAAAAATGGCAATTTTTCTAGTTGTTATGAAAAATTTAGGAAAATGGTCGGTGTATTCTATTATTAGGTATATATTGTATTCTGATGCAGTTTATCCGTTCTGCGAGCAATAACCGAGGGATTGATTGAGTTTGGTGTATACAAATAAACAAGCAGGAGAAAAGTTCTCCGTCGGAAGCACAAAACGTACGAACGTGATAAAATGACTGTGCATAATATTATTTAATTGAGCGATATTCGGTGGAAATGTCGAAGGAAGTGACCCAGCAGTAACAATCAATTACCTACTGACGAAGGAGCAGCGATGTCGATCCGGAGGGGGCTTATATAATAATGCTACCTCCTCGGTGTATATTAAAATATATACTATGTATGTGTATAAATTACGCGTTGTATTTTGTACAGCTATACATGACGGCGAATGAAAAAAAACCAGAAGCCATTTGTCAAGTCTTTCACGTCGTCCAAGTTAGCTTACATAGTAGCCTCCGGGTCTACCTTGTTTTATAGAAAATCATACTTCGGCGTCGTGTTTGCGAATCCTCACGCGCGCCGATGACCTATACTTACTCGTACCTATATTTCATACCATTTATTTATTATGTTTCGTAATATTATTTATAGGGTTCCCAAACTGTGCGTGCGCCATCGATATAGTATAGATATACGAAAATTTGTATTTTAAGGTAATTTTTACCTTGAAATTTGGTAAACTGTTACAACCTGCAGTAACCGAATTATGACGTACCTATAATAAATTGTAGGTACCTGTACTCTGTTCAAGATAAGAAACGCAAACGGTGGCCGACTTGTGCGCAGGAGCGTGGCAATACTACAAGGCAGGATTGGTGACTTGGTAGGGGCGACAAACGGGTGTTACCTGACTGCCACCGACGAAAACTGGTCGCTGCCGTGCCGTTTGCGTTTCTTATCTTGTCCAGAGTATATTAAAATAAAATGGGTTAATTTCCGAAATTATAATAATATACATAATTTCCAAGAACTTTCGATAATCTATAGAATCTATAGATTTTCTACTAACTAGCTTCATTATTGAACTTGAATGGCGTATTCCAACAATGGTTATATACTTATATACAATATGTAAAACACAAAACCTAAGGTTGTTAGGTTAAAAATTGAATTTAAGAGTATAACGTTTCCTAAAACATTTTATTAAAACACAAAAAATATACTTTTAAACAGTCATCACTCATCTAGATCCACAACAGTGATTTTCAAGTTTTTAAAATGACGACCCCTGAAATTAGACATTCAATTTTTTTTGGAACCTTAAAATATTTTCATGCTTACAAGTATGAGTCTTATCACGTGGGCTAAATAATTATTTGAAGACCTCCGAGGGATAGCGACCCCCATGTAGAGAATGTAATATGATGAAGCGAGAATTGCGTTGGTATATAAGTCGGAAAAAATTATGTAATAATATGTGGATTGCATATATTATTATTGACAATAATATGTGATACTGTTTGATATAATAGAACAGCGTACCTATATATATTATATACTCGCACGACCAGCACACGGCACACATCTGATATAAATAAATTATATATTATATTATGCCGTCTTCGGTATCCTACTGAAATATAAATAATAATAAATAAAATATTCTAAATGAAACAAAAATCTCACATGACGAACGGCCTCTATGACATTAGCCCGTAAACGGTTTCGATCAAACGGAATAGGTATACCTACACCTATAATATTGCTATCGGAGATCTCTGAAGCGTCCTGCTGCATTCGTCGCCATGATACGTGTATGAGGTATTGAGGTATATATATATATGCACAAATATTATATATGTTTACACTTATATATACAGACGAACTTGCCTACTATTGTACACTGCAGCGTGCACCGCGCTTTTGAAATCGAAACACGCGCGTAATTTTATTCCTAAAAATATATACTTACTATACACTCAGGTGATTTTTATTTTGATTTATTAAAACAGTTAACACGCATTTTGTAATCCATACACGTCTGCCGTGCAGGCGTACGGCGCACCACGCGATACACATATATTAATATGTATATAATAATATATATATTATATACACACTGCACACGGCTACTTTACGGATGGTCGTGCGCACATATGAGACACGCCAACTCAGCGGCGGCACACACACACACACATCGTATTCCAACCTTTTCGGACTGTAAATAATATTTTATGAACGCGTAGAGTCTTATATCAAACGAGCTATATTATATTCGTATTATAAACAATAATATTATAATGTTGTTGTTGTGCACGGATACCGAATATAATAATATTATGTCGCGGTCGCCACCGTAGCGAACGATTCAAAAGCTCTTTTATTTCACGAAGGTCTGAACGTGCGGCGGTAGTCATATTTACTGTACGCTTGTTTAGTCGACGTAAAATTAAACGCGAATCGTTGCGAACATCCAACGAGTCTCGCTGTGACCGTCGATAATCGAAATCGTCATACAGTAAAAATGTACGCAGCGCGGTGATATAAAAAATAAATAAAAATAAAGCTCAGCTGCAAAATCGTCGTTTTGCGATTTGATACCAATAATACGCAACTTTCTATTCAATCATTTTGAAATCGAACTCAAGTCGTCTTAAAATATATTCTGCAGCATTATGACAAAATTGAAATACAAAAAATCTATCATATTATTTTGTTGCTCATCTATATTACGTCATATTATTGATATTCGCAGATGTATACTGTTATACTTATATCTAGTTCAGTAGATTGTATACGAGTTATACCTAAATGACTGTATGACGACCACCGCACAACATCACACTGAGGGCCGTTCTTATACACAATGTCCGGTTTTAAGCGTCTGATAACGATAACCGGCAGAATTTCTTTTGTGCTACCGATAAAATTCTGCTGGTTAATCTCAACCGGCACTTAACTGGACATTGTAAAAACAGCCCTTAAACGTGAAGCCTATATAACAGTTTTAAATACAGGTGTGTGTTTTATTGTTATAAACGTTTTAATGCATAATTTCATGTTCTACGCATGGTCTCCAAAAATTAAGCTAAGTACTAAGAAGCCGATAAAATTCCAAAAAAATTAATATACACGTCGAGCAGCCGCGATTACAACAATATAGAATCAAAATGAACAGTTTAAGAGACACACACACCGTGAACCATGGCGTGACGGAGAGGGGGTGGCTGTGTATTGAAACACACGTCAAGATATAATACGATATACGTTATAATATTTATTATATCCTCGGTCGTAATTCGGTCGTATCGCGACTTGCGACCGTTCAATATATCATAATATGTATATAATATAACTCCCATATTACGACGAAAATAATGTTTTTTTATTTTTTTTAAATACTATATAAAATATTATATAGGTAGTATTATAATACGTTAATGTTATTATAATGTACGACGTTGTGTGGAGGCGAGGTCGGTAGGTACACTTCCTCCTCGTCACACTCCTCCGTCGACCCGTGCAACAGTGTGTTAATATGATAATGATAATAATAATAATAATAATAGTAAACCGATGTCCGCCGCTGGAGCCGGAGGAGACGCGCCTCTATAAATCAATCAGTCGTGCCCGGCGCACGTCGTATCGGCGGGCACCCATCAGCCGTCGTGACCGATGCCCTACAACTGTTTACATATATTTATCTCTCGCACTCTTGCTGTCTCTCTCACCCACTCTGTCCCTCTCGCTCACACCTTCTGCCGATCTCTCGCGTTAGCTCTCTCCGATCATTCATGTAATAATCATCGTCGTACGATCGCCGTTTCTCGTGCCCGCACATTAGACAAAAAATAAAAATAAGAAACCAACAACAATGTAAACAACAAAAATCGCCGCGTCAACGCCTTCACCGCGCGCGCGCGCCGCCGAGATTTTCGTTAGGCAATATTACTATTTTACGGCGTTTTCGTACAGTACATACGTTATTATAACATTATAAATTATAATATTTTATAAATAATAAATTGTGATTCGGCACAGTGAACCTACGCGCTCACATTACAGTACACGCGCTAGCTATATTAGGACGTATAATGCGAAGGCTTTTTTTTTATAGAATAAAAATATATTTCCGGTTGACGAATGAAAAATTATATTCGACGGCGATTTAGGAGGTAGCAGTATTTTTTTTCAAAATTTCGGACCGTTTTCGCTCGATGACCAACTCTCAACAGCACATATACGCCATTTTGTTTCTGTATGAACGAAATCGCCGATGTACGTACCAAGCGCGTGTAAAGGGAGGGTCTTAGGGGTTCAACCTCCCCACAACCCCTCGAAATACTATTAGAAAACATTTCAATTGTATATTATAGGTATACATATTGTATGTCTGTATAGGTATAATGTACAACTTTTGATTTTTAATTTATATTGGTTTCCCAATATTATATTAATCTATGTTTTACAACCCCTCCCCCCGACAAATTTGTTTTTCTGGTATACCTATAGGTGCTTGGTACACATTATACTAGAAATTGAACTATCGGATCTTTGTATAAAAATGCACTCGGAAAAATTAGTTATTTACCTATATTATTATAATATTACATTGGCAACACGGAATCGGTTCTGTGTTCACATATATTTTTCTACTATTATTATATTAAAACGTTAAATAACACGTTTTTTGGGAGATCTGTATTCTGTATAATTAAATTTTTAAATATCAAAATACGTGTTTTTTTTTTAATTTACCTTTTACTGTTGATCACATTGCACATTTATTTATCAAATAAAGTGATACCTAAATACCTAATGACTGCCTTAAAATGGGGTTATTTTTTTACAGTCTTATTACTATTTTACTTTTCATTTTATGGATATATTCTGTAGTATTAAAGATAAAACTCTCAAAATTAAATCGTAAATACAGCTAATTATCCTAATTTTTTCACGTTTTAATTTCTGATGTCATCTTTTGAGATATTAATATTTTTTAAATGCTATCAAAGTTGCTCACAACGTTGTGAACAACTTTGATACCTACATTTCTTAATATGCTATCAAAGTTACCCTATTCTACGGTAACTAATACAATTTCTACGACATATAATTTATAAACAAAAATAATTCAGATGCACGTGATGATTATGACGCCAATAACAATAATTTAAAAACTATAACTACCTATTTAATAGTACTTTCCTATTTTAAAAATAATTGATACAAGAACGTATAAAAAAACCATTTCTGCAGCTGTTGTTCCTTGCCATCGGCCATCGGCCATCAGCCATCGGCCAATAATAATAATAATTCTTCCAAAAACTAACATGGGTATTTAATATTTTATTTTTAAACCAATAAATTACATTCGTATGACAAATGGATATTAAAAAATAAAATAAATGAAAAATAATAAAAGTGTTATAAATTGTAGACAATTAATACCCGTGTTTCATCATATAATAGCGGTGAACAGGATGTGTTGACAAAAATGTAATTTATGTTTTATACCTACAATAGTTATTAGGACGTAATCAAACATTCGTTCTAATCGTGACGGCAGCCGTTTTGAGAACCACTATAATGATACAATATAATTTATTATAATAACAATTAAAATTATAATTATTTTATATTGTACGAACTTTATGGCGAAGCGGGCGTGGAAGTTCAGGTTGTCTACAGCGTAACTATACTATGGTACTCGAGATAAGCAACGAACTTGAGTAATCACCGATATTAAAAGGTGACTAAACCTGTGACGTGACAGGTCTCATTCCGAGAGATTACTTCGTGTGGCCAGCTCTGATGTGGGACTTGTTGCACTTTGAGGAATATTATGTTATAATAACATTATAGCCGTTCACACGACTGCATAGAAACGCTATTATAGTAAGTATACCGAATACATCACATACAATTACTATCGCGAACAAAAAACGTGAGCAATTCAAACGCTCGCGGTGTCTAATTAGAATCGAATTCGTCCGATCTGTGGCTGAGGTGTGGACGTTCAATCGTTACACAATATTTACCTATACCTATACCTATGAACATGGTAATAATTATTGTCCGCCGGTCGGTGTTTGTATTTTTCATAACTCGATTATTTTATTAGTTTTGAAAAAAATTCCTATTAATTATTTTTTATTTTTATTTATTATATTAGCTAGTGATTTTACAATGGTGTTTATTTTTTTATAGTTTTATTCATTAATTTTTACTGTGGAGATTTTTCTGGTTGTTTTTTATATTTTTTATTTCGTATTCGTAAGCATAATATAATAGTTTTTATATACATACGTTTCAATATTGTTTGAATATGTTTTTAGTAATATTATAGATACGTAACTAATGATCGCAGAAGTCCTGCAGCAAACCATTAATAGAATCATGGTGATGCATACGTCATGACGATGTGCTATAATATTATATTATTCGTTCGAGACGGATTTTCGTTTTAACCCGAAACGGCGTCGATATAATATTATTATTATAAATTATAATGTATAATGTAAGATTGGCATATAATACTGCTATACCTACAGGTGCCTATATATATTACATATTATTATTATATACATTACCTATACGATCGTGCGACGCCGGACTTAAGTGAATACTCATGTCGCGTATTGTAATATCATATAATAATATTACATTATATCATTACATTACACCAATATACTTAACCCCATCGTGCGAGGAGGACGTGTCGTCGTCGGCGCGAGACCTTTCAGCCACGGTCGAGACCGGAACAGGAAACGTCGTTGTCGCCGTCGCCGTCGACGGGGTCCCGACGGGTCACACGCACACATTCGACGACCGTCCGTCCGTCCGTCCGACGTGCGTAGACTGTTTAAGTTTAATAGGTATAACATTATTATTATGACGTTATTTCCACCTCGACCGCGTCGTGTCGCCTGCGCACGACGTCGGTTTGAAAAAAAAAAATAACGTCCATCGCCCGACACGTCCTCAGAAAAGCGAACGCTGCAGACGAAAAGACATAAAAACGGTATTTTCATTTACGCGGCTCGTACGCGTACACGGGATAATTTTATATTATTATTATTATTATTACTATTACTATGATATTCCACTGCTGTCTGCGGAGAATGGGGACCATTGCAAGATGCGTATCGCTCGTCGTTTTGTTCTTATCGTTTCAAGACACTACCACTGTGATACTGTATAATGTTTTGTAATATATACCTGCGCAGGCGGAGTCTTTTCGTTTGAGCGTCATTTATATCCACCAGGTAAAAAATTCTGTTAGTCGTCTGCGCACCTCGTGTTTTCAACAATATCTAATGACAATAATATTAACAGTAGTGAGTATTAGTACGGCGTAATAATTTTGTATTTTTTTTTTTTGTGGATCATTATTAGGCATTAGTAAACGAATCTAGTCAAACTTAGATATAATTTCATGTTATTTTAATTATTTTTGAATTCTTAATATGACTATATTTATGCACAAACGGACTTAATAAAATAAAAGGTAATTCGCAAACAATAGCCATGTGCTAACCGAGAGATAATTATTTAAGACGTGAACAAATCGAGACAAGTACCCTCCCCTCCGACACTGATCACTGCATATCCCACGAAAGTCCATATTTTTTGACAAAATCCAATGTATTATTATTATATTATGTATACACTATACTATTATATACACCTTATACGCACGTAAAATATTATCAAAAAAAAACTTGATTTCATTTTCAAAAATTGTCGCAACCTCTTGTTTGAAATACTCTGATAGGTACTTATGTAATAATATTATTGTATAGGCACTGTAGTACAGCCCGGAGATTGCTATACGAATAATAATTTTATTACTTTAGGTAGGTACCCGCGCTGTTAGGTTAGGTGACACCTGTTGCGGTCGGCGGCGGTGGAGGTACGGGTGAGATAACAGTGTTCGGTCTCCACCGCCGCCGGGTTATTATAATAATATTATGCGCGCGAGGGTGAATATATTTCCACCTAAATGCCGGTTTGGAGACGACCGGCAACAAGTGGTTACCAGACGGTTTGTACGTGCAATAATAATTATTGTAATGTCGTGTGTATATACCAGGTATATATAATAATAATAAATATACATTGCACATCGTTGTTCGCCGTTGCTTAGTTTATATACCTGTACTCGTATTATATTTTACACGTACACGTGCATATTATTAGTAATTATTATTTTTATACAGCGAGCGACGTTTTTTATTCAGACGTTTCGTAAAAAACCTACTTATATTATGTACAATAAATTATAATTACGTTATTGCACATCGCATCGGTTTAAAATTTAAATAGATATCGGCCGTGTGAAATGGTTGTCATGCGTATATGTTAAATCGTCGTACCTGTATAAATGAAATATATAACACGGGTCATGTGTACCGAGTACATATAGTTTTAGTTGATTTACGCGTATAACACATAATCGGTTTTATAGTATTAGCGGTATAATATTATATATTAAAAGTTAAAACTACCATATATATCTATACGTATATTATATACCTGTTCGGTGCATATCCGCCGTCGTGCGTTAATGAGAATCGGATAAGGTCGTACGGTAAAAAAAAATTATTCGCACACTTATCAATACCAAGCAACGTTGTGTGCAGTAGTACACGTATGTGCTTTTAAAAATTACAATTAAATCGCTGTATAATTGTACAAATATAGAATAGATTATATTCAACACTCATTAAATATAATAAATAAATTGCTTGTCGCGAATATCCGTTTGTCCGCGAAACCAATTATAATCATAGACTATATACAGTGACATACAGTGTCATACTGGGAGTTTGTAATTTGCACCAAATTAAAGATATATAATTTGCACCATTGCAGGTAATCGAAAGCAGTGTTTGTAATTTGCACCAAAACAAGGGTATGTAATTTGCACCACCCTCAGGTAGTCCAAAATAGGAATTGTAATTTGCACCAAAATTAAAATCGATTATTTCTTCGATAGTATCTCAATAGTAACAACTTTTAGATTCTGAGCGAAGCGATGAATGTATTGATTCTACAATGATGTGTGTTTTTTTTTTTATTTTTTTATTTTTTTTTTTATTTTTTTTTTTATTTTTGTGTCTGTCATCACCTTTTAGGACAGTAAAAGTGCTTGGATTTTCTTCAATAGTAACTTTTCTGATAGGAAAGTGAATCTAGTTGGTACTTTGGGGGGTCAAAAGTAAAAATTTCCCAGTAGTTTTCACAAGCGACGTGAAAAACAAAAGAAAAATTAAGGAAAAACGGGAATTTTTACGCAAAATCTGTTTTCGAGAAAATCGATTTTGGTTTTTGGTGTAACTCTAAAACAAATGACCGTAGGGACATGAAATTTTGACTGAATGTTAATATTAGCATTTTCTATGCACCATAAAATTTACAAAATATTTTGACTCTTTTTGAGCTGTTTACGGCCATTGTCAGTTTTCAATTTTTTTAAGTTTTTTTTTCTATAAATATCAATAAAATTTTATCTGTTGAGTAAAAAAGCTTGAAAATTTAATAGAAGGCTCCCAGGTTATTGTTTCAAAGGCAGATGAAAAAAATTAAAAATCCTTAGTCACAGTTTTTAATTATAAGCATTTAAAGTTTACAAAAAATCTCCAGGTCACGACCTCATAACAAATCAAATTATTAAACATTTGCCTAAGAAAGCCATTCTTCTCTTAACCTTTATCTTCAACTCAATTCTTCGTCTCTCCCACATTCCTCATTCATGGAAACACTCCATAATTATTCTAATTCCAAAACCAGATAAACCTCCTGACCTGCCTTCTTCATATCGTCCTATCAGCCTTTTACCCTCATTCTCAAAAATTCTAGAAAAGATTATACTAAAGCGAATAAATCCTTTATTAGCAAGCCATAATATAATCCCCCACACTCAATTCGGTTTCAAAAATAAACATTCGTCACTCCATCAAGTCCACAGAATAATCGACATAATTGCACAAACTCTCGAAAACAAACAGTACTCCACTGGCGTCTTTCTCGACGTAGCTCAGGCGTTCGACCGCGTTTGGCACGAAGGCCTACTATATAAAATACGATTTCTACCAGCCCCCCTGTTTTTAACCATAAAATCTTTCCTTCATAACCGATCCTTCGTCGTTCGCTGCGAAGACGAACTCTCACAAATCCACTACATAAAAGCTGGCGTCCCCCAGGGAAGCATTCTAGCACCTACTCTTTACAATATATTTACCTCCGACATTCCTCACTTTGAGAACACCACTCTTGCTACTTTCGCAGATGACACAGTCATAATATCGACTAATGTTGACCTAACCATAGCATCCGAAAATCTACAATCCCATCTCAATGAACTACAAAATTGGTTCAACTTGTGGAGAATCAAAATAAATCCAAATAAATCTACCCACATAACCTTTACTCTACGTCCAGACCATAGTCCCCCCATGACCCTCAATAACGTCACGATTCCCAAAGCACATGCCACCCGTTACCTCGGAGTCCATCTCGACAGTAAACTCACTTGGGCAGTTCACATAAAAACAAAAAGGAAATCACTTAACTTTAAACTCCACAAAATGAAACACCTTCTCAAATCAAATCTCCCTCTCTACACAAAACTCCTAATCTATAAACAAATTCTCCGCCCTTCAATGACTTACGGAATACAGTTATGGGGCACATCCAAAAAATCCAACATTCAAAAATTCCAAGCCTTCCAATCAATTTGTCTTCGTCTCCTCACAAACGCACCCTGGTACGTGACCAACCTCACACTCCACTCTGACCTTAAAATCCCATACATAAGCACCCTAGCCTCCCTCTACTATAAATTATTTCACAATAACACAGTCAACCATCCAAATCCATTCATTTCCAATCTCTCATCCGTCACTCTCCCCGATAACCCTCCACGTCGTCTAAAGCGAAATTGGCCCAGGGACCTCCTCAACCAATAATACTAAAATAAAAAAAAAAAAAAAAAAAAAAATCATCAATTAAAAGTCTAAAATTGAAGTAGTGTTGTTTGGACACTCCCTTCTATCAAGCCGTCCAGTTTTGTATATAAATCATCAATATTACTTATTGTATAGTTAATACAGATTGTATATATTTTCTTTAATAAAATAAAAAAAAAAAAAAAAAAAAAAAAAAAAAGCATTTAAAGTTCAAATTTTGACAAAATACGGAAAAATCACGAAAAATAGCAAATTATTTTGATGAGAATTCATAAAAAATTTTCTTTTTAAATCTAAGATTTGAAAATGTAATATAAGATTACTCATAAGTTTGTCTACCTTTATCAAAAAAAAAATGTCTAGAAGAAACTTAAATTAAATTTTTATGAGCGTCTGAAATTTATATTTTTACAACATTTGATATTTACTCGATTTCTCATGTAACAATTTTCTTATTTTATTGTAATTAAAAAACGAATGACTGTAGATACTTGAAAATTTCACTGAATGTTATATTAGCATTTTCTATACACCATAAAATGTTGAAAATATTTTGACTCTTTTTGAGCTGTTTACGGACATTGTCAGTTTTCAATTTTTTTAGTTTTTTTTCTATAAATATCAATAAATTTTTATTTGTTGGGTAAAAAAGCGTGAAAATTTAATATAATGCTCCTGCTTTTATCGTTCTAATAGCAGTTGAAAAATATTAAAAATATATAGGCACAATTTTTTTTTATAAGCATTTAAAGTTCAAATTTTGACAACATTTATCAAATTTATAATTTATTAATTATTTTGGAGTTAAAAATTTATAAATTTTTAACTTTTATGGCTAAGGATTGAAAATTTAAAACAAGGCTCCACGTAAATAGGTTATATATAAATTACTTTATTCACAATAATATCATCAAATATACTTGGTAATACCATAGGCTGACTGACCGTTTTCGCTCAGAATCGTTTTTCTTATACAATGATATTATATCATTGAATTCAAATTTAACACCATCCATTACAGTGACCCACTTGTAACCTACTGTACAGCAGAGCGACATCCACTTATCCACCTTTTTTTATTTTCATAATAATACGATTTTATATAAACTTACAACAATATGCACAACAACTTGTAAGTTGGAACTATCGAAAAAATAATCGATTTTAATTTTGGTGCAAATTAAAATTCCTATTTATTACTATACCTGAGGATGGTGAAAATTACATAATATCCTTATTTTGGTGTAAATTAAAACGCACTTTCAAAAAATGGTGCAAATTACACATGTTGAATATATTTTGGGTCAATTTTGGTGCAAATTGACTCGCCTGTTGTCGTTTGCGCATCACTATTGTTAATTTTGACCTTTTTTGTAAGGCAGTTGCGCATCGTTCTATTTTCGAGTTATACATAGTTTGCTCATCGACTGTTTAAAAGGTCGTACATCATTTGCGCATCAATATAATTTATTAATAGAACTGAAAAAAAGGTGTACACCAAAAACCGCAAGTTATTTTCTACATTTCTAGTGGTATCTATCATTTACAACAGGCTCCTGAACGTCAACAACTTGACTATAAATTAAACGAAACTTTTTACTAATAAAAAAAAAATTACTAATGCAATTTATTTTTAATTGTTTGTAGCTATTTATTACATAATATTATGATATATGACGAATGACAATCATTGAATTTTCAATCAAAAATTATTTTTTATCCTCTTCTATCGTTCACTATGTTGATGCGCATTGATGTACGATAATTTGGCACTGGTAAACAGACCATCAAATGATATACGGCCAATTTACTACAGCCGTCATACTAAGTTACCTAATGTGTACGAATCGCAGAATGAACACATGATATTATTATTGTATAATGTTTAAATATTTGATCTATTATTATATACCTACCTAACTACCACGGCTATCGCATATAGGGATGGCAAATCAAATGCAAAGCTGGGCAAGTTAACCATTTTTTTTAACTAGTTAAAGGTAAGTTATCCTAAAATAAAAAATAACTAAGCTAAGTTAAAGTTAGTTTTAAAAAGTTACTGAATTTGAGGAACTAAATTAAGTTACATATTTTAATGACAATAATAACTAAGTTAAAAGTTAAGTTACTTTTTTTTTTAAAGACCTTTAACTTACTCATAAACGTTTTTTTTTATCTCATCGTAGGAAAATAACTAGTTTTGGTACAAAGTAAAACAAATAAATAACAAATGCACAGACTATATTATTTTATATATTATACAACTGTTTTAGATTATTGTTATAGCTGTACCTTACATACAGATCAAAATTATATATTTGCAGTATAATTTAAATATTAGTATTTATTTATTAAAAATAATTAAATAGTAGTTGAATCTTGAAATATGATTTTTTTCCATTTATTTCCATTAAAATACAATAGGAATATAGAATAGAATATAGTATAATATATTAATATAGTACCTATTTAATCATATTTTATTCATAAAATATAAATTAATCTACTGCTGCTAGCTCTGCTATAAAGCAAACTTGTAAAATTAATAATTATTTTCAGTTTTAAATGTTGTCTAATCTAAATGTTTTTTTTGAATTTGAAGAAAAATGTTTAAAACATTGATATGAAAAAGAAAATATTTACAGTTCACATTAAAATATTAAATATTAAAAAGTTACTTCAAAAATATTTTTACAGTCCTAATTTCATAATTTTATTAAATGTAGCGATCAAACTAATAGAACTAATAGAACTATAGAAGTGTTCAAAATGACAAAATTACTTAATTAATCCTGGCGGTTCTCAGAAATATCAATTCAAATAATATACAGTTCATAAATCATAATAAGAACATTTTTGTAAATAACTTTTTACAAATAACTTTAATTTTAACAAAATAACTAAGTTAAGTTCAATTATTTATAAAAAAAGAAATAACTTAGTTACTAACTAAGTTATTTTCTACATTCTATTTTTTTTTTTAACTAGTTAAGTTAAAAGTTAACAAAAAAAGTAACTATTAACTTAACTTTTTAACTTTTTAACTAGTTAGGCCACGCTTTGAGGATTTGGTAAACGTGTCAAGTTATGACAGAATTCAAAAACAAATTTCAGCCATGCACTAATTAATATTGTTAACACCATTGACGCAACTGTGTAGGTATAAGTATAATGGTATAATAATCTATTTTGGATTTATAGAAAAACATCGTTTGCCCGTTGAAAATTATCGTACCGGTGACTAAATCATGAGCCAGACTGCATACACTGGAAATATGATGGTATTATTTTTAAGAGTATAAATAAACACTAAGGCATAGGTATATGTAGGTATATAATATAGCTCATCAGTGTTTTTCAGTTTATACACCATATATATACATATAGGACATAGGTATATTACTTTTGTTATGTATCGTATCATACTATGTATAAGTTGTAATGACAGTGTTTTAAAACGTGTCGAGAAATGTTCCATCTCGTAAAAGCTAATTCACGTCTTATTGTGTGTACATTATAATATTATAAAGTATATAATATAGTAGGTATGGGTAGGACGTTATATGTATGATATGGCATACGAAACATCAACCCGCGTTTTCTCCGATGTTAATCACATGGTTTACTTTTAGAGAAGATGACGAAGGGAACCGTCGTAAATTAATTATTCGATGTGTATCTTGAAACAAAAATAATAGAAGTCGTTCCGAATGAAAACACTAAATTATTATAAAGTCTCGTGTCGTTAGAAGAGAAAACACACGATGCATGCCGTCTCCTAAAATAATTATCAACCGTCTGAGCATTAATTGTCTCACCGTATGGAATTTATTTTTGCGAGTAATATATATTAGGTATACATAATAACGTTTTACTTGTATACATATTTCCCAATTATCATTTGGCTGTTTCTCTCCAAGCTCTGTGTCTACGGAGCGCGGCATTCAGCGTTGGCAATAAAACGGACAAATCGTTGTGATATTTGCGTAATCGCGACGACTGATAGAATTATCGTATGCATATTAAAATATTAAATATAGAAGTATAGAGCAATATAATATTGATCACTGTACCAGCTGGTGAAGATATAAAAATGTAAATATATTCGTACATATAAGCGATGTGGAGAGAAAAGATAAAATACAATACTTACATTTTATATTATTTTACATTGCAACTCCGCGGGGAAGCATTATATGAAGTGTTATCTGCCTTTTACAGTTCAACATTGTCTACTTCAGACGACAATAATATAATAATATAGGTATTAATATTTAAACCCGTTGTAACATGCACCACTGATGAAATATTTATACAATATTATGATTAACTGAAATGGTACAAACATTCCAATATTTATGAAAATTATAAGCTTATAACACTCGATAGTTTTACAAGTATAAACAGGCTTAGATATATACTGCACATTGATAACGTGGCGATAAAGACGCTATCCACTTTTGAATATTAATATTTCCGTAAATTGCGAGTTCGTAGTTATTTTTGTGATATTTTAAATTGGTGAAAAAACGTGGTAAAAAGTTCCGCAGTAGGTATAAAGTTATAGTATAAACTATAAAGTATAAAGTATCAAATTAGAAAGTATACTTAGAATATAACAGTTTCAAAATAATAAGCAATAACAAACCTTTTTTGGATGTGTAATAGTTCAATGATATTTTAAAATATAGGTAATGAATTCACAATTAATAATAAACAAAATAAAGCAAAATTATTGGGATTCTATCCAATTATCTAATAAATTAAAAAGGATAAAAAAAAGTACCAAAAATGACACTCTAATAGACTAAATGAATAGTTGACTTAACCATTCAACAAATCATTTAAGAATTACCAGAATCTCAAGACATATGATAGTATAATATGTTTTGGTATCATTTAAATTAATTTGTATTTATGTATCCTACCCAGTGATGTAAATTGTGTAACGTCTCCTCTTCACCTGGGCTCTTACCCGTTCAGGTGTCGTTCTGTTTATATTAACGAGGTCTAGGAGACGTTACAATTGTATAGTACAAATTGTATAATATTGTATTATACTAGCGTATTATACGTCATGTATAAAAAAATACAATACAAATGGTATAAAAAAAAAAATCAGTGATAAATGGGGGATCAATAATAAAGATAAAATATACGCAGTACATAATGGGACAGAGATTTTGTATGGAATTGTGTAAATACTAAAACTGATGGTAATCATATGAACATAATAACATGGTGGAATGGAATTTGTTCATCTATAAATTTGGCAAAAGTTGCATCGGAAATTTGACAATGTCCACCTACTTTAGCTTCGACAGAGAGATCATTTTAAACTTATGGACTAGTGAAATATAGCTAAAAAGAATAGATTAACAACAGAGATAGCTTCTAAACTAGTGTATGTTAAGCACAATCTAAAATTGCAAAAGAGTAATGATGGTGATTACTAATTAGGTATATTTTATATTTAATTATTAATATTTTTCTGATAAATTGTTTCAAAAAGTTATTAATTTATGTTTCTGTATTTTACAATAAAGTTGCTTTCTTTTTTTGTTAAAACTTTGTTTTTTTTAGAACTATAATGTTTTGGGTCTACACTTACTAGTTGTGTAGCCAGTAGCCACAGTAAACACTTACTAATTAAATAATTAAAAGAGGTACTAGTTAAAATTAATGAAAATATTAAAACCCAATACCTATTCAAAACTTAGAACTAATCTATTTCCATATACTTACTATTAGTTATTAATTTATTACCAGACTGCCATTACATAATTTAATAATCAAATTGCATCATTATTCATCAATAAACTGCAATATTATTAATGCACTCTGGTAGCTATACCACTCATATTTAACATTAATCCAAACGCCATACGATTTTTGCAAAATACTGTATTATCCACGTACAATATATGTATAATACACGTATTGTACGATTGAAAAATAAAATACGGTATTTTTAGTTTTTACATCACTGATCCTACCTAGATTGAGTTGAATAAATTATTATTATTATTATTATTATTATTATTATTATTATTATTATTATTATGTTTAACTAAGTAGTATAAACAACGTTCAAAAATATACCAAGTACTAAATCCAATCCCCGACTTGCAGTTGCCCATTTAGGTTGATTTATTTCACAAAGATAGATACACAGATGCCGATTTGTCCGTACACTGAGGTAAACTAAAACTGAGATACACTCAAACCGAGATACACCTCCTACATAGCGTATATAGTATATAGTATTTGCATTTGCTACCAACACAAATGCACTGGCAAAGCTGGGATATTTAGCTAGTATATTCAATATAGAATCAATAATAATTATATAAAAACAAGAACTACCTATTACATAAAACATAAAAAAGATATTATAAAATTACAATTAAACAGGTACATAGTCGTTATAGTATTGCAAAAATATAGTTCTAATGATCTACGATAAGTACATTAAAAACAAACAACGTGTACCTATCTATACTTTCTAGCCAGGGCCGGCGCTATACATTTTTTAGGAGGGGGGGGGGGTGTACTCACTATAATTTGCCGACTTAAAATTAAGTGGAACTGTAAGTTTTTAAATTGGGTAGGTTGGTACACGTGTGTGTTGTGTTTTGGCAGAATTTCTAATGGGGCACCCGTAGGTTTCTGCCATGCCCAGGGTGGGGGGATGGCCACATTTGTTCT
Organism: Metopolophium dirhodum; assembly: GCF_019925205.1. Lineage (NCBI taxonomy): Eukaryota > Metazoa > Arthropoda > Insecta > Hemiptera > Aphididae > Metopolophium > Metopolophium dirhodum. Next base: position 938,082 of record NC_083566.1, on the reverse strand, counting down.
CCGGACACCGTGACTTGCCGCAAGAAAAATGCCGCCCGCGGCCGAGGTATCGAACCAGCGACGGCTGCGTCGCAGCCGACGCCTTAGTCCTCTCGGCCACTCCGTCCCCCTATTTACTATTATATTAGGTCATAATAGGTATAAAAAATGATATTTGAATTTTGAAATAACCATATAATATAATAAAATCATAATTGCTGATTTGCCGACTATATCAAAATGACAAATTTTCCGACTAAAATAAACCAGTTTTCGTAACCCCCTACTAACCCCCTACTAAAATTGGCCCTGTTTCTAGCCCAAAAACATATTTATGTTAAAATAAATATTTAATGTGAAATATTAGAATAATATTCTATAAATGATAGAATAATAATTTGATAATTTAAACTAATTGTCGATCGTTGATCTTTTTCGAACAGCTCAACTAAATAAATAAAATAATAGCTACAGGTGTTTTACCAATTGAAACAACAGTTCTACAAAAGTTAAGCATATACGTTATACTCGGCTATTAAATAATATTATTAGTGAACAATTTAACGCGGTAGGTATAATATATGTGTGTACGCGGCTTTATAGTGTTATACCCCCAATTGTATATAATGTTTCCTGCACGAATTACACTATTTAAAGTTTTTAGTTGAAATTATATTAAGTTAAGTGTCAATACTAATAATTATGTCACGATAATTTTACTGTTTATATTTAACATATTAATATTAGTTGTAAAATGATAGAGATTAAATCTCCAGGTTTTTGCATCTCACGTCTTCCGAAAACCAAAACTTTCATATTTATATTAGTGACAATAAGCATATTGACCGTAATCGTGGGGTTTTTCAGAAAAGTAAGTGTTTTTCAACAAAAAAATACCTTATCATACTAAAGTGATAACTTAATACCTACACATCTAACTACTGTATTCGTTGTACAGCTGATGGTCTTTGTCTAACAAATGCAAATATTCGGCTAGCTCTTTTGGTGACCCGAAGTCGTCGACGTGTATGAATGAAAAGTTCGGCGCCATCAATTCGTAATCGCTCCGTTTCGGCCCCATAACGATCGGCAACACGTCGTTACTGCGCATTAATATACATTAATACGTTTGCTTATTATAGTATTATATTATGCAATGTAAATACGTGAGACATAATATAATTATAGAGAATTATTTATAAAACAAACAATTGCTAACTAATAACTAAACTATAACACTTAAACACTATTGCTGTAATAGGGTATAAAGATTCCGCCGAATTTACCTTTTTATACATGTAAGATACATATCGATTGCGCAGGCAATCGACTCCGTCGAATATTTTTGGATATTGTGTTTGTCAGATCGATGATGAGAAGCTAAACTATTCTCTGAAAATTACTTACATTTCTGAAATATCTAAATTTAATCCGAAAATATGGGCATCATCTATAAAATCATCGGAACGAACAACTAACAGCTCCGAATAGTTTCATTCAAAACTTAACTCACAATTCACTAAAGCACATCCTATAATATATTTTTGTTTTCACATGTATCAAGTGAAAAATGAAACTTATTCATACTATACTTATTGTGTTTTACCGTCATATTATACACAATATGGAATCGATAGCCATTAGCTGGTGGAATTGCTGGTACAATATTTTATGTGACGTTGCAACATTCACGTTGTCGACATTTTGTAATCTATTATTTTCGCGTATTGTTAGTTATTACACCAATTATTTTGATACCTATATCAAACTTACACAAGCCATGAGCCGCAAGTCAAACCCAGATTTATCAACAATGATATCAAAATAATTAATAAATTAGTTATAAGCGAAGTTTTAACAATTTAGCACGAGGGTAAATGTATATAGGAATAATTCAGTTTGGATAGTCACTGTATAGTCAATGTATACTATAGTGCGTTAGAAAAGTTTTGGTTTTTATTTTTTTAATATGGGTGTAAATAATATGACAAAAATTTCATCCAGAAGAGGCAAGAAATTGGCCTTTATGAATTTATATTTAAATATAAACTAATTGGTGATAACGATAAAAGGATAATTTTTTCAGATGGTGACTACATTTATTAATATTTGGCAATAATATTCTCAGGTTAGAATAAATGCAATGTGATTAAATATCTAGACAATAGTATTTAACTGAGAAAATAAAAACACAAATTCTGAGAGAAAGATTCAAAAGAAGAGCAGAAGAATACATTTCCACACAATCAATCAAAATTATTTGCACATAACTTTTAAATTTATCTTCAACGTCAGATTCAAAATTGGAAATGGCAACATTGCAAAATTTGTTATGCTCAATCGTGTAAGTTTTCTTTTGTATTTCTATATCCATTAATACACCGACAAATTTGAGTAATCATGTCTTAAAAAATTAGTTTTATGATCAATCGCGTAATCGACGATATTAAAACGACGGAATCAATATAACCCTTGCTGTAATAATCTCACATCCTTTAATACCTGACTTCTGCCGCTGTAAATGCCTTACTTTTCACGTGGGTAAATGAACACAACGCAAACTAATATACAACCTACCTATTTGTCTCACGTATTTACATTGCATAATATAATACTATAATAAGCAAACGTATTAATGTATATTAATGCGCAGTAACGACGTGTTGCCGATCGTTATGGGGCCGAAACGGAGCGATTACGAATTGATGGCGCCGAACTTTTCATTCATACACGTCGACGACTTCGGGTCACCAAAAGAGCTAGCCGAATATTTGCATTTGTTAGACAAAGACCATCAGCTGTACAACGAATACTTCCGATGGAAAGGCTCGGGTACAGTAACCCGGGACACCCATTTTTACTGCCGGTTGTGCGCAATGCTCCACGACACGAAACGCGCGCCAAGACACTACGAAGACATCAACGAGTGGTGGAGAGGCTCTGGCACATGCCAAAGTTGATGATACTATATTATTCAAATATAAATTGTTATGTTTATACGATTTTTCTAAAAATCTATCGTTGCGATAACTGTTCAATACATATTGTAGTCGTAATACTGCCAACGATGTTATTGTTCGTAATCATAATTTGTGTAGTGGGTAATAATCAAAATATTTATAATAATTATTGTATGTCTAGTTCAAGGCAACTAGAGCCTGGCCAGGACGACTATGTTGTGTGTGTGGGGGGTGGGGAAGGAAACATTTTCTCCTTGAAGTCGCCTCAGCTTGATAATTTTACCATTCATTTTATTGGGTACCAAAATATTATATTATATTTTGTAATTATCAATTATATTGACGGAGATGGGTCTTTGGCTAAATGTAATTTATCGATAAAGCACATCGTTCGTCGGACGTGTACAATATTATTGCCGACTATACACAATAATATGTATATCGTATAAGTACGATATACTATATCATCTATATAGGAGACTGAGCGTGTTGCTATACAGTCGAGAGTCGTCGGCGTTTTCTACGAGCGTGACGAATTTCACTTTGTGATATATATATATTATTATTATATTATTTCTATTTATTTCCACCTATTTCGTCTCCCCCGAACGTACCTGTTATATATATGTAACATTATAATGTACGATACGCGTTCGCTATGTACTTTTTCTCGTCTTCTTTCGTCAATCATCATCGTCACCGTCGTCGCCGTCACCGTGATCGCTGCAGTGTTGTGCATATAAATAATTTATATATATATGTATATCTGTCGTCGTCTCTACCGATTGTATGGTGTGTAATTTTGTCACGGTTTCGACATTTCGTGTGTGTGCGTGATGCGAGGTACGCGACCGCGGTATTTAAAACACGTTGCAGCAGCAGCAGCAGGAGCGGCAATCAGTGCGTGGAGGAAAAAGCAGCGCGTTTTCTTTTGAGATTCGTTCATATTATTATTTTTTTTTTCTCCTCCATTCGGGAATACGCGCGTAAATGATTTACTCGAGATTTCCCCCCCCCCCCGCCGCCACCGCCGCCGCCGTACGCGGACAGCCACACGCGCGTGTCCCCTCGTCCGCCGTCGCGATATCTGCTCCTGTCAACCGCGCGTGAACACGTTCGGCGCGCAATTATGCGGTAACCGTTGCAGTGCTGTAGACGTGGTCGTCACCGGGCACAAAGAACAGTCGCTAAAAACAAAACGGGAAAAAAAATTAAATTAAATACATTTCGTGTTACATTATATTATTATTATATTATATAGGAAGGAAAATATCTGAAGCAAAATGTCCGGTGTCTCCCGTTACTATCCCGTATCTATATAATAGTATGTATAGGTGAAAAAAAATAGAAATTATCGATATATTTTAATTCGAAGCGTTTCCTTGCTGCAGATTTTGTCTCAGGTTCGCGCGAGGCATAATAGGAAATTTCAAGTATTTTTTTTTTATTCGTGACACTCGGACTCGGTGATAGTAGTGACGTTCAAATCGTGTTATAAAATATTTCATTCTATGATTCGTACAATCGTACCCAGAGGGGTTTCGATATATGCGAGGTATAAAATATGTACAGTAAAAAACAATGATAATATAATATATAATATGTGGTGATCACGTGATGATTTTTCTAAAAAAAAATAATAAGAAAAAACGTGTTCGGCCGAAACTGGAAAAAATATGTTTAATAAATAGAATCTAATATTAAGTACGTGAATCGACTGTGAATTTACGACAGTTGGGGTGTTTTCACCGGCGTAAGGCATTCACCATTTGCTTTGAACAAATGAATGCGAATAGTCAATAATATTATCACAATTCACAGCTCCAACGCCTTCATAAGTACATAATATTATTACAAGAGTGCAAAGTCAGCTGTACACTACGGACTACGGTGAATATCGAATTGATATAGGTAGTACACGATGTTCCATGTAGTGTGTACCATATAAAAAACCGGATTCGTTATCTTTTAATGGTTGTACGCGACGCATGCTTAAAGACATGTATATATTTTACCCCTGTAAACTGCAGCACAGCACATCTGTTCGGAACGTTTACGATTAACACGAATATTCACGTCACCTGCAACCATAATAATATATTGATCGTGTCATCGATCGTTAATTACAACGTATATTAATGTTAACACATCCAAGTGAACACCTAATGCAACTGCTAAGAGATGTACTCGGATGGCGTAAAAAGTATTCGCGTGCCTTAACACATTAGTAATATATCGTATTACCGTGGGCGGCTCCCACACCCTCCCCCACAATACATCGCAAAGGTGTTATCACAACCAGCAAACATTCCATGCTAAATTATAGTATGTACAAAATAATAAACAGTCTTCAAAGGAATCGACAAAATACTTTTAATACTGCAAGTGTGTACACTTTTTTTATTTAATCAATTTTTGATACTATATTACAACTTTCAACTTTGATATTAAATTTCTACATTCCACGAATTCTGCACACTAATAGGTAACTGGAAAAAAAATATTTCTGAAATAGTTAGGGCTGGTTAATCATTAACCCATTGGCCACAATAGTGTGCCTTCGTCCATCGTATTTGCCCATCACTTAAAATAATTAGTTTTGGTACCTATTCCAACTAACTATTATCAATTAGTTCCTTCAGTGGCTATCAGCGTATCATTGCAGCCTAATCGATAACTGCAGTGCAAGTAAGTATAGCATTCGATTGCATAGACTACGACAATCGTACCTTTATCGAAACTTGCTATTCGTACCCGACCTATATACATAATAATATTATGTATTTAGTACGTATTGCAGTTTAATCAAAAAACTCTTAAAAAGTAGGACAAGCGCAATAGGACCATAATATTTTATTACAATCGATATGTATACCTGTATATATATAATGTATAGCCATATAGGTATATATGTATTTTGCATAAAAAAACGTAAACAACCCGTTTGTTTACGTTATACCTATCTATATTTTTTTTATTCACGTTTTGTTGGTTCTTTTTTTTCTTTTGGCAAAATATTTGATTGTTAATACTGATATACAGTATATACTTATACATACATATATGTGTATATATATATATTATAACGTTTCGGCGTAAAGTCAAAACGGAGTTTCTATGTATTAAAAAAAAAAATATAAATATGCTGCGTTTCGATAAATCAGCAATCGTTATTATACGTATGTGAGTATAAATAGAGACTACAGCAAAGAATCGTATATACACGCTGCACAGTCGAGACAAAGATTTATGGAAATACGATTTTCAAAAAAACTAATCGGACCGCCGCTGCGGCAATACCGCAACAAATTTATGTATAATATTCAAGTGCGTGACACATATTATAAAATATTATTATATTATATATTTATATAGTATTAGACCTAGTAATATATATAACTACGTTATACATATTATTATAATGTACTTTATTATATTATAAAATATGGTTTCATACAGAAAATTAAAATTTTACGAATATAATATAATATTATAAGTAAAAAATATATATTATACTAGGTATATGTTGTGCATAATTTTTTTTCGCTATCATCCGATCCCCGGGGCGAACCCATACAATAAAACTGATACGGTTGTTCCGTCATTGGGATGAGCGCGTGTTTATCGCACCATAAAACCGGATCCGTTTACCCGTCTGATCTGACGCAATTCGACCGTCCCGAGAAACAGTCACACACACACGCATAAATACTACTATTACTACGAGACACACACGCGCGTGCGAGCGCACCCTCCGCCGACATACGATATAATACCTGTATTTACATATATATTATATATATACATAATATAAACGAGCATTTGTTATATATATTATACCTATATTTGTATCTACGAAAGTATAAATGTAGAATAATAACAATAATAATATAATATCGTATCGCACCATATAATATATAATATTATTTAGATATAATATAATATAATATAATATTATACTGGTGTATTACACAATAATATGAAGTATACGCTGTATACGCACGGCAGCGGCAACGACGATACCACCGCGAGTATCGCGTATCAGCGAAACCGCGTGTAGAGAACACCATAAGTATATAATACATAATATAATATATGTATAAATGTATAATAATATTATATTGGTAAACTGGTAAAGGAATAGACTATAGGTATAGTAGGACAGTAGGTGCTGGAATAACTAATAACAAGACATAGGTACTATAGTTACTACCGCGCTCCAACGTATAGATACAGGTATAAGGCCCTACGTTATGTATTAATAATATTAAAATCATAGATCATGTTAACAATAACCGGATATTATAACATTAGCCAAGATCTTTTGGATACTATTATAAAAGATATATGATTAAGTTATGATTGATAGCTTCAAACACAAGATGATCATAATTATTATCATCTTTATTTAATATTTAATTTAAAGTAAGTACTTAACTATATTAAATTAATTGTATATTTATTAAAATATGTATTAAACTTAAAAACAAAATAGTAAAAATAATACGGAGAACTGCAGACATTGTGCAAGTACAACAGACCAAACATTTTATCGTTTATCAGGAATAAACGGTTAGAGTGGTTTGGACTCACTATACACACTGGGAGAGCAAAAGGCCAATTAAATAAATAAGAACTTTTGGAAAAAATATACAGAACAAGACCTCTAGAAAGACCCAAGACTCGATGGATCGGCGTGATTACCAAATAGATCTGAGACTTGAGAGCGTTTGTGTTATAATTGCAGAATGTGACCTATATGAGCTGACTTATAATGGAGGGAGTTGATGAGACCTGTATACAATTTTGAAATTTTACAAATTTTACACATTTTACACATTTTACACATTTTACACATTTTACCAACGATACACTGACTTTAATGTTAAGGTTAACACTATAATATAATCACACACTCACATTAACCAAAGTCAATGTTATCCAATTGTTACCATTAGTTGTTATTGCCCGTAACATACGTAAACACTAAACAGAATAACCAATACATAGGACCACGGGGGAGGAGAAACGGAACTGTATACAGTGTACACAATAAAACAACAAAAACTAACACAGAACGACGGCCGGCTGTACAGTAGGCAATATATACATTGATATTAGGTATAGTATATATATATATATATACGCTGCTGTAAAAGTATTTTCATGAAATGGACCGATAAAAAATAAATCGTATACGTTTTTATATATTACATAATAACGAAACCGTTGTACTTGCGAGCAGAACAGGAGAACAGAAGAAAAATAATAGTATGTAGAAATGCGTATATATATATATATGAGTATATAATAGTGGTAGACGAAAAATCCGCGGACCGTGTACAGAGCATAAAACGATAGTGATCTGCCCGCGGCGGTGGTGCTGTATTATAATGATAATTATTGTACATAATATAGACTATATTATTATATAGTTACTATTTAGGTATAGATATATTGTATACAGTATACATTCTACCGTAGAATCATTTCTACCTATCCGTCCGTCGTATCGCCCGTGCGCCGGTCAGCCGCGCTACGCCGCTTCGGATTTATAATGATTTCATTCCGCCGATCGGATAATGGTCGCTACATAATAATATTATAGTCGGATAATTGGACACAGAAACGGTTACAGAACGCGTACATAATATATATATACATACAATATATATTCCGGTCGTCGCACGGGCCGCCACCGATTTATTATGAAATTGAATCGTCTTGCCCTAAAATCTCTGACCCATCACATCGTGTAATTATGCACCGCGAGAGATTAGCGTTTTGCATCTATTTTATTATTATTTTTTTTATTTGAATTTTTTTTTTTTTTTTTGTCACGGTCGTTGGATTTGAGCGCTGACGGTTTACCACGACGGATGAACAGAGCCAAAAACGTATTTCGTAGAACATATTATAATATATAGTTATTTTAAATAGACAATGGCTCTACTCGTTTTTATAGATATATATGTATCCATAAGTATAGTATTAATAAAAACGCAAGTAGGTATATGCGATTTTTAGTTATAATACGTTTTGGATATGTTTTTGATGGATATCAAATATCGAACGAGTCAAACGTACAAGCATTGTTTGCTTTATTGCCGGTTCGGGTATAGGGTATTGGGTAGCACGACGACCATTTTTTGCTTCAAAACAGTATTTGTTTAGTTTTCTGATGAACAGTTTGAAATTATTATATTCGTTAAACGTACAAGCTTGTATAACTTATGCACCGATTATGTGTACTAACAATATGTTATTATATATAGTATAAGTTGTGTAGTAGGTATACGAGTATGTTATGTCTATCATAAAATGCTACCTATCTAAATACACGTATAATAGCGTATCTACCAAAAACGGTGATTAATTTATTAAGCTTGAATATATGTGGGTGCTAGATTTATGTCGTTCAATATGTGGTGACTTGTGTCCACCCCACACGTGAGGGTCTTTGCCCCCCCCCCCAACACACACACACACACACACACACACTCCTTCACTACCTAACTTACTAACTTATAATATTAATTTAATTTTTATTATTTTACTACTTTACTTCACTTAATAAATATTTATTTAAAAAAAATATAATAATATATAAAGATGAAAAAATGTTTGTTTGTTCGGACCTTTGGGGTAATCTCTGGAATTACTTAACAGATTTTAAAAATTATCTTACCATCAGAAAGATATATACGCTATCCCTAGGATCTATAGGCTATATATTTTGATCTCGATTTTTTCTTATTTTTCTCATTTCTATTATTTCTATTAAATAGTAATATATTTTTTTTTTTTTGTGTTGCTATTTGCTACAAACAATAAAGTCGCTTGTAAATTGAACCCACATTGAGCAGGTAGTAAATAGTATAGTAAATTGCGCCCGGTATTTTTCAGTTTCAAAAATGGGTTTAGTAAATTGCGTTTATAGTACTATCTAAGTGTCATGTGACCTTGAATTAATTAATATCTAATAATATTAAAATTATTTAATATTAATATCTTGTTATGTTTTAAACACATACATTTTATTTGCTGACTTTCCTCCGAATATCTATGCATCGCATCTTCCGCAACATTAACTCGGGCAGCTATAGTGGCCAGCGAATCTTATAATAGTCTTTTAGTAAAAGCTTTTTTATTCCTCATCCTCATATTTATAATTGTATGGATCATTTGAATAGGGTTACAATCTGAAATTTACATAAAAAATAATAGTATAAACGAGTTTTATACATTTTATAACAGGAAATCAAGAGAGAAATTTAAATAGATGGAATAATTTGTTCGGCGATATAATAATAATAATACGAGGACTGAATATGTAAAAATAATGTCACTTTAGTGATTACTATGCTGATATAATAAAATAGTTTATAATATTATTATGATTTACTTTATATATATAATGACCGTAGCAAAAAATATTTTTAATAACTTAATATACCCGCTCATATTATTAAAAAAACAATTTTTCATTATTATCTACTCTACATAAATTAGCTAGCAAAAAATATTTTTAACTACTTAATATACTTGATAGTTATTTAATTTCACTACCTACGCCGGGTATTAAATTATGAATTGAGCAGAAATTTTGAATCATATAAAGTTAGTAGTTTTAACGGTCAACGTGCACACCACGGGATCAGCTAGTGTATAATAAAATTAAACACAATTGTATAATATAAATAAATCAGAATGGTAATTGTAAAATGGTAATTGGAAGTCTCCATATGGTCTATTTGTGTAGAATTTTTTAGTATAGGTACTAGAGTCTAGTAACTAGGCAATTGATAGACGTTTTGGCATAATCGTTATCAACTTATCATCCTATACAGTCGTCGTCGATTATTATGAATATAATATAATATATATAATTGAGTGTTTCAATTGTTGATAAATCAAAGGTTTGATAATAGTAAGTGGGTTTTCTGCTATACATCAGGTGTCTAGAGTCACTGTAATGTATATGTGTTAAATTTGAATTCAATGATATAAAATCATTGTACCTAATACCTATACGAAAAACGATTCTGGGCGAAGACGGTCTGTCGGCCTATAATATTACTACCTAAGTATGTATATTTTATGTTAGTATTGTGCTTAAAGTAATTTATTTTACTATTAGGTCTTATAGTACTACTAAATTAGTTTATGTCGAAAAACTTGCATTTGAAAATATCATCGTGTGTATAAAATATAATAATATATCTACTCTAAAAGCATCAAATACCCACGGATAATAATTTTTAAGCTATAACAAAATAACTAGAATTGTTATTCTTGGTTTTAATATATAATTTTGTCCAAATTTAAACTTAAAATATTTATTTATTTTTTTAGATGTTTTAGTTACCTACAGAATGAATTATACATACGCGGAACCTTGTTTTGTTAAGTATTTTTAATTTTTAGCTATAAAAATTAGACATTTTATAAATTGTTAACTACAAAATAACTTGTAAATTTTAAATTTGATAAAATGTTGTCAACATTTGAACTTCAAACACTCTTACAAATTTTATTTGACTTTCTGATAGACAATATTTATTTGGTAAAGGTAGGCAAACTTATGAGGAATCTTGTATTAAATTTAAAAATCTTAGATATACAAAGAAAAATTTTTATGAATTTCTAACTTACAATAATTTGCAAATTTTAATGATTAGTACGAATTTTTACAAATTTCTAACTTCAGAAGCTCATAAAAAACTATAGTGGATTTACACCCAACTTTTTTTTTATTTCCACTTACAACAACTTATGAGGCACCTTGTATTACATTTTCAAGCTTTTTGACCGAGCGAATAATGTTTTAAAAAGTGTTGATATACAATTATTATACTCCAGGAATTTGGACAAAATGGATTAAAAATCATCTATTGCCTAATTGATTAGTGGTCCATCCAGACTAACACGTTTACCGTATTGAGTTTCTATAGTTTTAACTCTAGTATTAAATTTAATAAGTAAGTTTAAATTTGTTCAAATGTTCAATCATTAGTATTAGCATATTAATGTATAATATACCTATTGGCTATTATATATCGGTTTAAGATTACAATATAATAGCACTTAAAAATTGATATCTCAACAATATTCAAGTAACATTTATTTAACAGAAGCTATTATTTTTCAAGAACCCACTCGAAAGTAACAATTAAATTGTTAAAGGTTAAACCTGTACATTTAAAAATCAAAACACAATAACACAATAATTCACATAATACTATAATAGTACCTGTACGTTTTCATTTCCATGTAGGTACCGTGCAGTTGGTATAAACTTAAGAGATAAGTAATGACTGAAAAGTGAAAACGATCAAATTAAAATATTTTATCTTAAGTATATTAAGCTTTTGTATAGTTACCCGCGGCAACATAATCCATTATTGTAAGAGCAATTTTTTTGTTTCATACTGCACTGTCGTAATAATAGACAATAGTATTATAGTTTTAAAACATGATATGAAATCGGGTGACTTAACATTTTTTAATCCATATTTTTTTTTTTATTGCTTTTTAGGGTTTTTTTCTCTGATATCAAATAAATGAATTATAAAAAATCAAATTTGAAATTATGAAACATGATTGCCCTTCTCTGATTTTCTTCCCATCTTGGCATGTGTTACTATAAGTAATATAGTAATAATGTCTCCAACAGTTTTTATGTCACCACATTTTCGGGGGCTATTTATTGGCATTCATTATATGAGTCATAGGTAATATGATTTATGTTGTATAATATATTATCATTGCTGTAAGTCGAGCGTCCGGACAAGGTTTCAAGTCCCGTAAAACAGACAATTTTACGGGTTTTGCCAGCCGAGTTCGTAAAAAACAAGGTCCGTTGAAAAATAAATAAATAACCCTATCTTGAATGGTAATTTATGAAAACATTTATACGCAGCTCGTAAAAATGAGTAAAAAGACAACTAGATCAGCGTTTCCTGTAAATAATACTGCGAATCATCTTCATTCTTTTTTAACCAACACAAACCATCAATTTTACCTTCTTTATATAACAATATTTTTAATCGGCATTAATTTTACTCCTTCTTATCTATAACTATAGTTAGTTTACAAAATACGAATATGGTGAATTATTTGGTTAGGTTTAACATTAATGAGACATATTTAAAAACTTATATTCTGAGACGTCACTATAATAGTTATCAGTTATCACTTATCAGTGTCACGCTGAGTTTAAATTTTTACGTCCGAGGTTCATGTAGGTGTACCTAAAATAATAGCATAAAGAATTATAAATCTTTAAAACAATTTGTATGCATTAATATTTTATTTGCATAAATTCATCATATTGATTCTACTTAGAAATTGAATTTAATTCGATTGTATAATATAAAAAGTCATTATACCTACTGATAGCCGATAGGTACAAATTCATTGTTCCGTTTTCCGTTTAAGCATTTTTATTTTTTGATAAAAATATTTATAGTATATTAGGTATACCTATAGGTAAATAATATATATCACAAGTCATTATCACGGTTATCTACATTACTATATACTATCTATATATTACACTGGACACTGGTGTAGATAACCGTGGTTCAAACTAATGATATAAGATGAGCATTTCTTTGGTCATGACTCATTACATACCTGATGTAAATGACCATGTCTTTGTATATAATTTCAGTAAAACCACTATCAGTGACGTATCTACGAGGGGGGGGAGGATATGGGGGTCATATCCCCCCCAGAAACCAAATTTTATACACAATACAACATGCAACATGTTTGTAATAATATAAATATTATATGTGTATACTGAATGTCTATTAAAAATTGTAGATTCCCTGCTTGAAAAATTCCTAGATACGCTACTATAAATACTAAAGTAACAATAGAACTTTTAAAGTAATAGAGAATACATTTTTTGTTTAAAATATTAATTCATTATAATATATTTTCAAAGTTGATTTGGATTTTAAATGTTTTGTTAAATTTATTTTATAAATTAAATATAAAATTAATTCTGCGTCACTTTTAATTCAACTATCTACTACCATTTGTTTCTCATCATAAACTATTTTTCATTTTTATACTTTCATTTTTGTCCTATATTTATTTTAATTATATTGTTGATGGTGTCACATTTAAATCATATTAACATTTTCCCATGCACTTAGTTTTAATAATAATAATTAGTAATTTATTAATATATTTATAATTAGTTAATTAATAATATTAACTAAATAATTAAATGAATTAGGGGTATTAACTATTAATGCAAATAAACGGTAATTATAAAATGTATAATTATTTAATAATCGAGGCCATCGGCACATCGGTTTCCTATAAAATAATTTATGTAGGTACTAAGTAAGCATCGTTGAAATGTTTCGTAAATGTTTAGAGTGAAAAAAATACAGAAGTACAAAAAATAAATACCCAAAACCAAACGCAATTTATGTTTTTAACGTTTAATGTCCGTCTGTCAAATCGCACTAATTGTTATTTTTTCCGCTGTGGAAACGGATATTGTATTCAGGCTATACTGCATTTCAAAAGCTTTATCAATCCAATAATCTCATAGTTTGATAACTTCATAATCAAACCCATTCGACCATGAGTTATAAAATAGTAATGGTATACTCGTGTTCCCGGAAATCTTCACTTCCCTCGCTGGAAGTCGTAATACCCATTGTCTACGGCGAAGGTGCATTATTGTTTTCATTATGGATCACGTTATGCAGTCAGTTTCATAACATTACTACTAATATAAATTATAATATACTTAAACACGTATTCAACTTGCAATTCCCTGTGAATTCAAAATTCACAATTTGCGGTACGAAAAAAACTACAAAATACGGTTTAAGTCTCCTATATATTATTATATTATCACAGATTATAATATTAAACCAGAATATGTCCAAACCATAGACCTATAAACTAATGGACAGCAGCTTAGAGAGAAAAGTCAGGAGTACGATATGGAGTGAGCGAGAAAAGAAACAAAGTAGTAAAATGTATACACAGTTCCTTATGCGGACTTTATGTTCTTTCTCTCTCAGTTATATGGTTTTATGATCGCCTAGCATTATCAGGCAGGGTGGAGTGGGATGCGCTGTCCATTAGTTTATAGGTCTATGGTCCAAATGGTGCACTTCTGCATTTACTGATAACTAAAACTTACCTCAATGCAGTAGGATCACATATGAGAAATAAATCATTGTACAACACCTTTACTATAATTATTGTATCAAATAATAGGACAATAATTAAGAATTTGGCGCGAGTCACGGACTAAGTTTTACCTAGGATATCTTAGTCCGTGGCGCGAGTGCTAAATACCAGTGATGCGTAGCTAATAATCAATAATTTCTCATAAAAACTGTTTTTCTCTATTAGTGGTGAAACTGATTGGAGGCAGTTTTTGATTAGTTTACATTTTTTAGAGTTCCCTACATGGCTTGAATAGGAAGTGCTCAAGTGCAGCATCTGGTTTAATATAATCTGTGATATTATTATGACGTATCTTAAGATCAACGATTTCTGATCAAAAATAAATAACTTATATTCTTATCCACTCATATGCGATGAATGCCAACTGAACTCTCCGTCAAACACATAATTGAAGAATCCACAAAATAGCAGGACATACGTATTAAACTCTCTATTCCACCGGACATCGGAACATGGAAGAAACTTAGAAGCGCTAAACGAAAACAACGTCACCAAAATTATCAAACTCTTAACCAAAATACAGTTTATAAATAAGTTCTAATATTGTGTAAAATCTAATACCTATATCATTAAGAATCATCATTAACTGTACTTTTTCTTTTCATGTATATTTACACAATACACACATTTACACATATTATAATCTATTATCTCAATACAAACTAGTAACCTGATATGTTGAAGACTTCATTTGTTTAATAAAAATAACTTATGATTTTTTCAGTTTTCACATTACACAAAATAATAAAAATATAATGTATCAGCTATAATATCTTTAGGTACTTGCAAATATTATACTAATATTAAAAATAAATTGCCTGTAACATTCTAAAAATTATATCACCAATGAAATTTATAACAGTGCATTTTTATAAACGCCAATTTGTAATTCATAGTTGGTTTGGTATTAAAATTGTCTTTAAAATACAAATGATAGCTCATATAGGTTCCTACGTCCTACATATTTTATTAAAATTAAACTGAATAACGCACAGTGAATTTCTAGAGCTTGGGAACTCTGCATACAATAGTCAATGTATAACAACCATATATAGCACATTATATGTTTAATTTTCTATTAATTACTATACATATTAAAAATAATTTACTTTCAACATGACAACATTACTACCTAATAAGAATAAATCATTCACAGGATGTTCAATAATAATAGTTGATGGGGGACGAGGTGGCCGAGTGGTCTAACGCGACGGATTCGGCACAGCCGGTCCGAGTTCGATCCTCGACCACTGGGCGGCATTTTTCTCCGTGCAAGTCACGGTGTCCGGAGAACAAGTGCCGCCATCCCCCCACCCCGGGGCACGGCAGAAACCTACGGGTGCCCCATTAGAAATTCTGCCAAACACAACACACACGTGTACCAACCTACCCAATATAAAACCTACCAAACCTACCCAATATAAAACCTACAGTGCCCTCCCCACACCCAATGGCCTATGTTGCCGCGGGTTACCCAATGAAAAAAAAAAAAAAAAAAAAAAAAAAAAAAAAAATAATAGTTGATCAAATATTAACCAAATATATTTAATGGAAACTCATTATATTTCTTACATAACTTATCTTTATTAATAATAAATAAATTGTCCTATATCAAATATATTTTTGAAGAATGTATCGCTATATAAATAATATTTAAATGTTTAATAGTTTAAGATTACTTTTTGGAATACTAAAGTAATATTTTCATTTATTGACTAAGTTTCGTATTCCACGCATGGAATCTAAGATGTTTGAATAAAGATAGATCAGAGCTGTAAAGCAAATATTTCATAGGAATTAACCTTAAAAAACTACGTGAATATGGTTTTCTTAAAACGATTAATGTTATTTGTTATATAATCAGAACTCCGATACTGCAATTTTTTTGATTAGAGATATCCTTTAAAATATGTTAACTGTTTATCATATAAAATTTATAAAATAGTTTCATTTATAAAATATTCTATACTTTTAGTGTAAAAAAGGTTATCGCTAATCAGTAATCACTAATCAGTTTGTAAAAGTGATTATGATAATTATTGTGTTCTTAAATTGAAGAAAATTAACAATTATAGGTAGTGGTTTAAAAAAAAATTAAATTTGGTATTTCAACTAATGACAATCGCAACTAAATTAATGCAAATCCGTCTATAAAATGATAAATATTATTATTAGATAGGTATGTGATATTACCACTTACAACCACCTGCACAAGGACTGGTGGCTGAACACCGGAACCCTGATTATTCCAAAACAAGTAGATAAAAATATCCGATTATACTTTTATTAATAAGCACGCGCATCTAAAGTCTAAACCATCAACAATATTATACAATAAAATAGCACAATAGTCGATAATTGGTTTGTTTTAATTTTTCCACAGTCTTATTCACGGATACGTATATCGGTATATAGCGTGCGTATACGCGTAGTAATAGTACCTAGTAGTATTAAAAATATACATTTTTCTTTGCGTTCGTAAGTCGTAATAATTCTGCACCGATTGGCCACGGTCGTTTCGGTGCATAATATTATTACCTACCTACCTAATATTATTATTACCTACTACTATTATTTCCGAGAGAGGAGCTCACAATACCACGCAACCGTGCTACAGGTATATTGGTATATACCGTACGCTACATATTATTGTATTAAAATATACGACGGCGGCGGCGGCGGCGGCACATCACTAGCGCGGCGCGCGGCGCACGAAGGCCAGGTAACACGCATAGGTGCCGGTTATCCCCTTTGGCCGTCCTGCGCACACCGCGCAGCGGCCGAAACCGATTCAGTACGCCATAACTCGCCCGGCTGTTCAAGTGGTTCGCTCTCGCGCGCGCAAACGAAAACGCACACACGTCGAATCTGCTCGCACGGGCACACGAAACGTCGTTCGGTCGTCGGTTTTTTTAAAATTGTCTTTTTCTCTGTTGGTTCCTGACCTTTGTTATCGAAGAAAAAGTGAAAAAAAAAATTATAACACGTCGCGAAAATTCGCGAGTGCGCGCCGGTTTGCTCTCGATTGCGGTTGGATAGACGTAGATGGTAATTTTTTTTTTACTCAACCGAATTTCGTCGTGTGTTTATGTCATCGGTCAGTTTCGGAAGATAATAATAATATTATCGTAAGTACTTCTGCCTCCTAATTCCAGCGGCAGCAGGAAACATATACCCTGCAATACCGTTACCGCGGTATTCCGTCAAACGTCGGGTCGTCTTCGATTTCGATTCGCGGGGTTTTTCTTTTTGATTTTTTCCTCACAATTTTCGCGTAAGACATGTCGTTGACATGACCGCGTTCCCACCAGTTCGCCGCCAACAACAATGTCTTCTTCGTCTGGTGTCGCCGATCCCGAACCGGACACTATGATACAGGACAACGTCGCCGCGGCGTACGCGCCGTCCGGTTACTCGTAAGTTGGCTATCATTTATTAAGCCGTTTATATATTTTTGTCTTTCGCGATTCTATTTATATTACCACTTTACTAGCTATGTTATAAGCTGTATTCCTACACTACAGCATAGGTACCATAGATACCCTTCACATTGAGCCAACTATATGGTTCATGTTGTAGAAAAAAAACAGAACGTCGTCGCCCGACTTCTCAAAAATCAACGCCAAACCACCACCTCCCTAATGTTTTTTTTAAAAAAAGGTGATACCGTTACCGCCACCATATCGAT
The DNA here is from genome assembly GCF_019925205.1 of Metopolophium dirhodum. Lineage (NCBI taxonomy): Eukaryota > Metazoa > Arthropoda > Insecta > Hemiptera > Aphididae > Metopolophium > Metopolophium dirhodum. The sequence goes on along the minus strand of NC_083566.1, from coordinate 919,227 downwards.
AGAAGTTGTAGGTAGGTTATCAATTAATAATGTAATATTAAGTGTCTATATGGATTTCCATTTATCACCATCGACGTCTGATACAAGGATTTTTTAGACAATCAAACTTTTTTCCGCTATACCTACAACTGCTATTTGTTTATCCTCATAAATATATCATGAATTTCGTATAGGTTACAACTCGAGCATCTCATATCATGCCGGTGGACAGGAAATTTAGGGTCGGCTTTTTTTATGTAGTGAATTTTTTTACATCATTAATTGTGCGTTATACACTTGTTATTATACGTACTTGTTGTTATATTTAACAACAATAAGTGTGTTGAAATTATTTATTATTTCGTAGCTGCATTTGATTCGTTTATCGATTCGAGTGATTCTACTGTACCAATATCTATAGTGTCGGGTCGTTGAAGTAAAATTCCTGCAGATCTTAATGATGACCAATGTAGTCCAACGATTAAGTTATTTTTTGTTTATTTGTATGCGCTAACGTTTAAGTCGTTACGCTCATCAAAAACACAACACCGACGAAACGTTTATAATTACATACATGATACTATCATCCATAATCATAATAAATAAAAATAACAGAATGAAACAAGCATTTATCACCGATTAAGGAACTCGGTGAAAGGAAGAGTGCTAATGTGTCGTGTATAATAAGTATGCGGCATTTGTGTACTTGTTCTCTTCAAGAACGAAAATCCCGATGACCTATGATTTCCGTTGAACATCGTAGGCACTAGGCACAAATACTTTTTTTCTGGGTCAGTATTGTAACTTGTAAACTGGTAACGCCAATGGAATATTTATAGGTTTATTATATCAATTAACACGTCACGGCAATATTTTCTTGATTCTGTTAAATATATTATATGAAATTATAATTAGTAATGTGCGTACCATTAACATTTTTGTCTCCCATCATTTGTGTCACGCGAAACGTAAATTCATAAATTTTATCTCTGCAACTCTGCGTATAGTCGGTACTTCTTTTAGCTGAAAATTTTGTCACGAAACTATTTTTAAGCATATCCGCCAAGGCCGAGTCTACACCAGAACTAATTGACCTCACATGAAACTTTTATCTTGTAACGCTGTTAAAAGTGCGGTTTTTTTTTCCAACGTAAAATATTCCACAGGAACGACCGTAAGGTGTTGGTTTTTTTTTATTGCCGCCGTAAAGATAATTTTATTCGGAATCATAAAACCAGCAACCAGCCAATCGTTACACGACGCAGCTTCCATTGGCCCGTGTCGTATAATTTAATCAAAACTTGTGAAAATACATGCATCTTGATTGATGCGTAATTGTTTGGTCGGACGAAAACAGATGCTCAAATACAGTTTTGCTCGATAAAAATAAAAAATTGCTTTATTCTTATTTACATATAACATTGTTAGCATATTTTTATTATTATTATTATTATTATTAAATACACTCACAAGCTCTTTCTCGGAATTGTAACTATTCGCAAAGTCACTATCAGTAATTGTCAAATGGTGCAGTATAATAATATTATGTGTATACTGTATACAGTATGCCTATATAGTGTATACACATCTAAGTATACGGAGACTGTTCGATATCATTAGTTCCATCCCATATTTAAACGAGTACAGACAATAGTACCTACTTATAAACATGTGATTTCCTTTATACGATTTTCATCACGCGTGTAAAAAACATTTTTGCACACAGTGATAATTCGTAACCACGTAACCTAGGTACCTATACCAACGAGATGATTTCGATATTTCTCAATTTTTGTACAGTATACCTTCACACAATAATAATATGCATACGCGTAGCCATAATATAGTCTATACCCTATATAGTTAATACTCGTAATATAATGCAACCACTGCGTGTAGTCTAAATTTCACTTTAAACACACATTCGATGTTTTTTTTTCTTTTATCATTGATACAACGCCGTGCAGCCACATGCACTTTCGTCATCGAAAGCAATACGTTCCTCGAGACGGCGAGAACGCGTAGGTACCTAACGCGTTATCACATTTTTGAGTAAGAACTATAAAAACAAACAATATCGCACTTCCTGTAAACATGCGTCTATATATAATTATCTTTGGTTAATACCTTATTGACCGTGTTTTCATAGAACATGATATTATATTGCACAATATATTATAATAATATAATAATACTACTCATTTATTGCGCGGCATAATAATATTATATCCTAAAAATAAATCACGATTGAACTAAACAACAGTGTCTATCAGGTGACAACAATAACGTGTGCTGTGCGCCTATATACGACATACGTATTAGTATCATTATTATACGGGGTGTTCCATTCAACATATCACTTATTATTTCAGAAAACACTATTGTTTTTGAAAATATTTCGTTTACATAATTTTAAAGTTACAAAATAACATTTTCATGGAAAAAAAAAAATATAATTTTTTCTCCGGTCATGTTTTCAGTTTTTACTCATATCTATTGAATTATAATTTACAAGTGATAGCCGATAACTTACATTTTTGATTTTCTATCTACAAAATCAAATTTCAGACAAGTAGTTTATTATACTATTTATACTGGTATAATTATAGTTTCAAGTGTTTAAACTTTTGATGAGTAGCGTGGTCGAACAACACTTTGCGGGGTACATACTACTCCATTCTACACATTAAAACTCTATGAATTACTCGTCTGAAATTCGATTTGTATAATATATCGAAGTACTTCAAAAAATACTCTGCTTTGGAATTGAGAATTAAAAATCATGTTGTTAAAAAAACTAAAAATTTAAAATTTAAAAACGAACGACAAAAAAAAGTAAAACATACCCATATATTTTTAAAAAAAATGTTGTTTTTAACAACTTTAAAGATTCAAAACAAATATTTTCAAAAACTTAAATAGTTTTTTATGAAATAATTAATCCGTATTGCATTAAATAGATCACCCGGTATAGGTATTGTCTTCCATAAAAATTGCACAACCACCACACATGACGTATAATACCTATACGGTATACGATTTTATTATTTTTGTTAATCTTACAATAAGAGTAAATAAAACGGGAGTATTGGCCTGACTCTTGACCTCTATTATTAATCTCGAGAAAAAAATACCTGATAAGTATCTATAGTAATTAGGTCGTATTATCCAACGTAGGCCTTTTATCGTACCTACCTAACCCTTTCACTCGATCCCGGGCAGTTGTTATCTTTGCATCGCGATGCGTCATTGGGAAAATAAACCATTATACTTTTAAGTAAAATTAACCGTGTTAATAGGAAAAGGACCCGTCTGAATCATACAATTTGAACAACATTTTGTAATTAAGATACACATGTTAGGTTTTACTATTTTAATTTAAGCAAACGAGTTCCCACAGAATTTTTCTTTCTAAAATAATTTACTTTTATTTTTGCCGTAAAAAAAGAAACAAAATAAAAAATAGTTGTTTTTCTTATCCGTTTTCAATAATCAAAGAAGTATGCTGATTATGATCGGGGGGGGGGGGGGGGGGGGGGGCGTGACGCGTGAGCGAAACGTTTACGAGAAATAGTCAGGAAAATTATTACATGTATTTTATATTTTTATTACGTTCCTACCAAAATAAAATTACTTTCTTGCGTATAAGAGAAAACAATGTTTGTATTATATTTTTTATTTTTATTAAAATATTTTTAAAAATATATAATATTCTGCTGTGGACTGTGGTTTTTTTATTCATTATTATTTAGTGTTGATATATTGTATTTTGTAGACGAGTTTTTATGGTTTTACTTTTTACATATGCGTTACCTAATATAATATGAGTACATATTATAACTAATTATATTATGACAATTAATTATATATATTGAACATTTCACTAGTTTCGTAAGTAATTTTGATTTATTTTATTTTATTTTAATTCGGACCATGACAAAGTACAGACAAAAATTTAACAAAATGAAATGTACAATTCTAAATACATTATAGGTGATATAATAACTATTCTTCAATAGTAGTCTTCAATTTATATTCTTATTATTTCTTTAGACGAGAAATGGTAATGTATTATTTAGTTGTTGATTATAAATTATGATAATTTAAGTACCTATATTAATTGCTTTTTTAACTATTATAAAATGAATGAACGCAAAATACAAATAAGATCACGTATACAAGTAAAAATGTATATAATGTATATAAACAATATTTTTATAATAGTATATATTATTATGTATTTGATTTTGATATCACACAGCTAATTATCAACTGTTTTATCTAAATTGCCATTATTCGAAATGATAATTTAATCGAACACTCACTTGTAAGCGATGTCATATGCAACACTATAAAGCCATTAGATGGAACAAGGTCTGTATTTCATTTTTTTTATTATAAAATTCTTCAATGTACAAGTAATTTTACAATAATTCATGAAAACGTTCAGTCTTAAACATAATATGCGTGTTAATTTTTCCCACCAAATTGCTACACGAATATGACACTTAGGTACTTCATATTATAATAAAATAGTTTAGGGACATTTGTTTTTTTTAATAAAGAAATACCGCTTCAATAGTAAATTTTTGTTTATTTTTTTCACAAGTTAAGCTCTGTAGGTAAGTTGGCTTTCATTCAACAGATTTGTTTGCTAATCTCGGTAATAATTATGGATAAGTCGCAACACTACACATATTGGAGCGAATATGTGTAATTTTCATTGCTTATTAAATTATGTAAATGCATGATAATTGCGTTTTGTTCACGGACACGAAGCACATATTTCCACGCATTTTAGCGTTCAGTTTATGGTGTTTTTCGCAGTCCATACTGATTTAAAATTAAAATAATAATATATGAAAATAATCGTAAAAATGTCGAAAAACCATATACCTACGTGTTATTATTTTTTTAATAATAATAATACGTCAATGAAAAAAAAACATTTTGTCACAATGTGTGTAATGTGTATGCTGCAGTCATCGTCGGCGTGTACCCATATAGATGTATGTGCCACACGATTCGACTATCTGTTACGCGCCGTCAAGCGTACAAAGTAAAACGAAATGTATAAAAATTAGACTGAAAAAATATAAATAAAACGAGTAAAAATTTAAATCTCGTTGTGACTTAAATTAACGTTAATTACCATCGGGATCCCGTGTCTAAAGAAAGTGGCTCCAATGTAAAACGCTTCGTTAAAGTAATGTGGATTTTTTTTCTTCTTTCATTCTTCCTGTTCTAATCATCTGAATCTTTCATTAATTTCAATCATTCTGAAAAAAACACGTTTTCACCTTCCGTTAATCCGACGAGACGAAAAAAAAAAAATGCAAATCTAGGAAGAAAAAAAATACTTGGAAATTGTTCGTATATCTGAGTTTATCAAAGAATAATTATATTATATTTAGTGTTTCAGACTGTCGTGCAAACTAATTTAGGTGGTTTACGTGTGCATAAATTTAATATCAATATTTACAGTGCGTTTTTGTGTGAACACTTAATAAATTATACATATGTATAATATATTATAATATATAATATACATCTATATGACTATATGTATAACACTATTTTGTATCTTAGGTGCAGGGTTAATTATTTGAATAATACTATGAATAATAATAATATACTCATGTCACATGCAAAGGTAAACAAATATTATAAGTCTTACTGTCGGAGTATTAACACCAGGATTTACTTGTGTTTTGTTATAATATACCCATAAATTGTGAAGCATGCAACAAAATCACAAAATACACATTATTAATCTTAAAATTATAAAAACACGAAAAAAATGCATGTAAAATTCTAAACCCATGTTCTCCATAACTATTACATTAGGTATTTTGCCAAACACCGCCGGCGGTGGAAGAAAACCTCGGCTCAAACAAAATAATATAATAAAATTACATTTACCATAACCGTAGACCATTTGGTGCGCAAGTAGTAGATATGCTAACGGCGACGGTGATGATGAATGAAACAACAACGCGACAATAATAAATCGAATTTGACGATTATTCGTATTCCCGCGACCCCGTTCACGGTGGATTTCGATCCAATTTTCGTCCCGGACGAAAGAGACGTGTCGCACGTGTCGATCACATAGTCGAGATTATCGACAGCTTGCAGTATATACTCGCACGCGCACACACACACACTCGCACATACACATATTATTATATATATATATCTATATAATATTAATATATCCTCTTGAACATTGCACAACTTCTCGAGTGTCGCATAATAACACATATTATTGTATATGGTCGTCGACGACTAAAACACGAAGTACTGCACGTATTATATTATGCACTGGTACAACAGGTGTAGATGAGTACCTGTTGTACCTGCATGATTTCGCGATGCCCTTCAGGCGTGCTCGGTGTATATACTCGAACGTAGCACACAGGCAGACGGTGGTCATCGTCGTAGGATGATATACGATATACATATAGTATTAGGATATAATCATGTCATTTTTATCGTCGATAACGACCACGGTGTAAACGTCAAGTGTTAGAGTATCGCACGACTTGGTTTTATAGTTATGATAACTACATTAAAACCTAACCTTAACCAACGAAATTCATAATTTGTGTAGTACCTATAGGCTATAAGTTATAAGTTTATAACGTACCCATACTAAATTAATAATTTTGAATAAACATTTCAAAGAATGTGCACCGTAATTATTTATTTTATTTATTATAATCAATATTATTATTATACATATATTATGCGTATTATTCGAAATTTAATCAAATACTAAATATTACATTAGGATACAATATCGTTTGGGAACTCGTGTAACATACTCGTAAATAATATTATATAGGTACGTACTACGTACACTCGGGCTATGCTGATATAAAAAAAAAACAAAATAACGTAGGCCACATGATAATAATAATATCGTCTAGGACACGCACATGACCGTACTCTCTACACACACACACTGTGCAGTGTATAAACTAAAGTATGCACAGTGTATGTGTTTGTGCGTATTACGATGACAGCCACCATGTAACACAGGCGGACGTGTCCTCTCGGTGGTCATCGCACCAACACATACACACATGCATATTATATATAATATATGACCATACCGTGTGTAACCATGCAGAACCATTACGCACGCACCGTAAAAATGACACCCTCCTTGCTCCTCCGCTCCAACTCCCTCCTCCCCACGACCCACCACCCATTTGACCGTTCGCTGGTAATCTGAGTGTGGATACGATCGTTAAGTTGCCGATGGTGGAAGATTTCATAAAAGTTTTTTCAACAAATCGCATGTATATTGTATAAATAATAAATATTTTATTTCTGATAACAATTTAAATGACTTACTTAAATTATATGTAAACACCTGTCGCAGGAGTGCAGGACTGACATTTATCTTACGTTAATTTACTTATTTTTGCATAAAAAGTTCCTACTCATAAATTGAGAAATATTTCTATCCTAAACTAAAAATATATCAATTTAAGTGTACTCTTTGATTGGTAAACTATTCTGTAAAATAAATTATTGTAGCCAAAAAAATTAATATTTCAAGCCGTGATAGCAGATATATATAATATATATTATATACACTATAGGTAGGTATGATATTGGTTTTTTGATAGAACTATAATATAGTATTATAAGTAATCTAAACATTTATATAAAAAAATATAAACCTGATAGTTTTATGATTATTAATTATTATTTATACAAAAAATTTAAAAAAAAAAATGTTTATAAGTGTATATTAGGCTGTCGTGTATTTTAATTTTAGTTTTTCGCCCTGAAATCAAAAAAGTTTTGCCTCATTCTAGAACACAAAATATACCATTTAAATTAAAAAAATGTACATATGGGGGTACTCGTAAAAATATTATACTTTCATCAGAAGATATTAATATATATTATTATTTAGTATTTTAACTATCGTCATGACATCATCTAATTATAGATAGTTTATACATACCTATATTGATAATTATCGCATAGATAATGCATTTCAAAACAAATTACGCAAAACATCCAAATTATGATTTTCACCGGTGCGTTTTTGACTTTGAAACACCATAATATTATGCGCGAGTTACGCCATCATACTTTAACTAACGGGCTTATTATTTTACATGAAATAAGCACACGAAAAGTTGTTTAAAATGTTATAAAGTCTAGTAAATATAATAAATAGTCCCGTTATTCATATAGATATGTACGAATGTTATAAATTATACATCGAATAATAAATTATACCCAGGCTAATAACCTCAGCTGTTGAAGCCTTACTCTTAATAAAAAAAAAAAAATAAATTATAGTATTGTTTAAACGACCCCCCCACTTTGTCCATTTTATAATTAAATATTTATAGTATTAATATAGTAATATTTAATATGTTACGACGTTTTCCAACCAATTTTCTTCCACATCTACTGTTTAGCATCGTCGTGTTTCACTTAGTGTTTTATTTTACGCCGGTAGAGCGGTAAAAAATCGAACTAGACCGGAAAAATGTACCTATTTTAGATTTCTTGTGATTGGAGAACGATGAGACCTACGTGGAGCAAAGTCAATAGTCCATGGTACGCAGATCTATACATTGTACACCGTGTACATTGCACGCGTATATATAATATCATGTACGATTCGCGGGTATAAACGCTAATAGGTATATGCCGTGACACGTCGAAAACATTCTCGAAAAAAATTTAAAAATCTTCGGAAAAGAAAAATCATGAAAATTGAAAAGTATTGTCGCGGTGTATTGACATAATACCCGTATATTGTTTTATAATTACCTAATAATTTTAATTTTAACATTTGACACATATCTATCTAGGTACCTGGATATATTAGTTATTAACGGAACATAAATGTCAACAAAACACTAAACCCATATCGCATAAAAAGTGATAAAAATTGAAGGTCAATGTGGTCTTAGGTGACCTAAAATGCGTCAGAGTATGTATGGCATGCCCAATATTTTCCAACGGGCAATTCCAACTATTCGAGATTTTTCTGAGGACATAAGGCCCGTTCTTCCTCGGCATAAGTTACACGCCTAGTCAAGAAATTGGTACAAATATTAATACTGTATAGAGTGTATAGGGACAAAAAAATAAAAAGTTATAGTCAATCATCGAGTAGGAATCGACTGATTTTTGTTTGTTCTTCGTAGCTTCCTTCTAAATTATAAAAATAATTTAAATAAGTAGGTACTTGAATAGTTGAATTATATTTGCGGGTATGAATGTATAAACACTTGAAAACTCATACACTTAATTGTTATCTTAATTTCTATTCACTTGTTAGGTTAGGCTAGGTTAGGTTACTTGTATTGTTGTTTTTGTGCTTGAACAATTAAATTAGTTGGATGGAATAATGTATCGCTATTTTCAAAGTAAAATTTAATTGATGAAATTATTTGATCATTTATTCACACTATTATTTAATATTTTTATCTGCAAGTGTATTATTCTAACATTTTAAATTTTTTATAGCTACTTTATTAATTAATACCTACTTCAATTAAATTATCTATAATTTATTATGTGTGTTTAATAGACATTTTTATTACGTTTGATTTAAATCTTTATGATTGCAGTAAATTTATTTGGATTAAGGTAATAATAACAGGTTGTAAAAATATGATTATAATGTATACGAATATAATATGATTGCTAACCATACTAACTCCTGGTCGGTATCCATAAAGGTAATACCCTTTAATCGTTTATTTATAACAACATAATGTTGTTATACCAATTACCTATTATAATTCCTATTGATAAGTACAGTATTCTATAGGATTTGATGCACGTGTTATTTTTTTAACTATATATTATAATGGCACACTTCTGTAATCTTCATAAAGAATTGTTTTATTAATATTTTTTATTTAGTAGGTAGGTACTCAATATTTTTACAATGTTACAATAAAAATTTTACAAATAATACTTAGAGAAATATCTTTATTATTAGTTGTCTGGTTTGTCTTCCTGGTCTTATCTAGGAATAGTACCTATATATATGGTTTAAATCTGGCATTGGAGGTTTTCCAATTATTTTAAAGTAGAGGAGATCCTTCGGTTTTATTTAGTCTGTCGTGGAAATTGTTAAATGTTTTTTATCCATGTTGAATGTTGATATAGGTAGGTATAGGTTAATTCCGTGTCGTTAATTGGTTTAGTGCATTTATTTTGGAGAGTTTGTAGTTTTTTAATTTAATAATTAAAAATTAAGATATAGAAATAATGAAATGTAGGTACCTCTCAAAGTCCTCTGTTTTCCAATTGTGTTGAAATTCCCTATTGATTCACTAGGACAACGAAATATGGACAGAGCAGCGCAAACGTGTTTTCGATGAACGACTAAAATCTTTAAAATGTCCAGATGTATAGATGCATTAAGTCGCGTTTAAGATAATTTTTAATTGGAGCACCCATACGCGTATATAATATTTTAGACAATGCAGTTAGATATGGGTACTATTATCGTACGGCAATTCGTACCTATATCTAATACACGTATATTTTATAAAGTATGCGCGAGAAGAAGGAAAAGAAGAGGCGTAGGTATAATGTACGTGAACAACAAAAGCAACAAGCCGTAAAAACAATATTATATATTATATATTAAAATAATATGCTATTGCGTTAATACAAACATAATAATATTAATATTATTATTAGTAGTATTGTTTTTAATTGTCCATATTTTGCACCGTGTTAATATATACGCTCGTAATCGGCGTTACGCGCATGTAAAACTGTAAAAGATAACAATAGGTACGCGATAGCCCAACCGGATAAACGTATTATTATAACGCGTGTATATGTTAAAAAAAAAAAATAATAATAATAACAAAATAACAAATAAAAAAAAACGTAACCGTAAAACCCTTCTCACTTGAATAATTTTATGTGTATCTGTGTGCCGTATCGGACGACGGTAAAAAGAGGAAAATTATATGTTAAGAGGAAAACATGTAATTTTGGATAATAAATTGTCAATTGCGGGGATCAGTTACAATAATATCGCGTAATCTTACGCAACTTTTTGGTTTTGTCGTCACGCAAATATAATTAGTATATCGTATATACGTTATTTATGTATACCAATCAGAATTTCTGAAAGCATATTTTAAAGATTTCCAGACCTTTTATAATTTGTTGTTGTCAAATATAAAACTAACAATATATTATACCATATAATATTTCCCCAGATATGAAACTTTTTTTTTAATGACAAGACTGTTTTTCTAGTCCGATTCAGAAAATTGTTTTTATCACAATGACCACGTGTAGCAGGTTTACTGTTTTACACACAATAAATAAATATGTTTATATGATATTATATAACTAATAATAATAATATAATATATATTATTATAGTGCTGCGTGTGTGTGTATTTGTATAGGCTTCGCATACGCGTGTGAGCGTGCGTATATATATGCTCTCGTAGATAAGACGCCCGTGTGTAAATCGTAAAGTGCACCATGAGCGAAACGAGTTTATCGCTAAAATAATAATTATTATATGATAAGCCTTTTTTTTTCGAGGATTGAATGTCAAACGTGACCCGTCGGAAGCGTTGGCGATAAGAAACGAATAAAAAAAAGCGCATTATTATTGTTATCGTTTTTTATTTTGGACAAAATTCGTGGACAAAAATACGTTGTATAAAAAAATATACGCTGCTATTTACGTAATAATACATAAACATCTTTCTATGTATACACGATATAAAACAGCGAATTCTGACGAGACTCATGAAATCGGTTCGTCGACAAGCGTAATGGCCAATGGCCAATCATGGGTACCTACCAAATATTAATGAGACGACGTTGTGAGCTAAATTGTCTCAATCAATCGTTTCGGTATACGTAAGTATTCGTTGTACTCGAATGTATTGTTGTTATTATACTTACCGCCAAGGTACAATACACCCAAAATCACTTTACAATGTCACCTAATAATATAATATATTTTATGCTTGTTTTATAAATAGTTGGATACTTGAATATGCTACCTACATAACTAAGTCTTGTGTTTCTGTGTATCGAAAATGTGTTGTTTTATGTTGCTTTATTAACGGTCGTAATTTGAAAAATAAATTATCTCAATTAGATAATTATTATTACCTAATATAGTATCATATTTGCGCTTTTATTCTTACTAGTATTTGTTAAGTCATTAAACAATTAGTTACAAAAGCTACTTAAATGTCCCATGAGAAAGCTTCATACGTAGGTATACATAATACATATATACATAATTATAAGCATATGAGTGTAGATCAGTATATTGCAGTAAATTTATCGTCTTTTGGTCGTCTATGTATAATTATTACCAAATACTAATTTAAAATTGTGTCTTATCCGTTAATCTAATACAACATATTTTGATTTTTAACTTAAGTTTTACCTTATAATCTCCCATACATAAATGTTGTTCACTATGATTGTATCGGCTGAATATAGATAAAATATTGAACTAACACATACCATATATTATACACCTTAAGATATTGTATTATAATACAGCAAAATGACACGTGCACACTTTTTGTCAAAATAATAGTAAAAAAAAAAACATTGATTTTGCGTAATCGTAGGTACACCACACGTTACCCTCTCTCTCTCTCACTCTATTTCTCTCTCTCTCTCTGGCTCTCTGTCTCTCTATCTCTCTCTATGTATATATATGTATATTATATATCGTGTCCGTTTGAACATTTTACCCAAGTCGTCGGCGCGCGGCGTGACAAAAAATAAATGGCCGCGTTCCTCCCCGTTTGCATTGGCCGGTCCGCGTGTTGTGTTGTTAATCGGACGCTATTGGACAAACATCGCGTAAGCTGTAAAATCAGTCGAAATCGAAGGGCTGAAGTGACCGGATCGAGCGTCTTATATGATACAATAACAATATTTTCGTCTATTATTTAATAGAGATATCGAAAGATGACGACAAAATTGATTAATATTACAAGCGGGTACATAATAGGTATATAATATGATATTACAATAAATTGTTATACCTATTACCTTTACCGTGTTTACTATTTTATAGTTCAGTGGTTCCCAAACTTTTATGATCACGGCTTCTTTGGAAAAGTTTCGTGTTTCGTGGAACCACAATGTCTGTAAAATTAATATTTAATAGCAATGTTATACTAGTAACTATTATTTATGGGAACTTTTTTTTTCAAGTATTTAATATAAAATAACTTTCTCAATATTCACATACATTTGGCGGAACCCCTGAGATTGTCCCATGGAACTTTAAGGTTCCGTGGAACACACTTTGGGAATCGCTGTTGTCGTATTTTCGTTAAGAAATATGTGCGTTTTATACTGGATGATTCACCAAGCATGCCTACCCCAATTTTTTCCTTTTATAACGAATTTATTCAAATTCTGATATTTGGAATTTTTAAATATAGCCTATAGATAAGTACCTACTCAAAAACAATTTTTTCAAATTCTTGAATTTTTTTGTACTCTATTGTGTCCAGCTGTGGTGATATAAACTTTTGTTTTTCAAATGAGAACCGCTTTCTTATACTGTGAATTATTTAATGGATATTTTTTTGAAAATGTTGATGTACTTAGTTCAAAATTTGAGTGAGTAGTTTATTATAGTTATAAATAGGTATGTACTAAGGATAATAGTCCTTAAAAGTGGTTTTATAAAAATATAAAATGGACGTAATATTTGAACTATAGTATTGATTATACTTGAGAAATTTTTACAAATTATTAATGTGATAGATTAATGACTACAATTTTCATATCACCATAGCCCCCACATCTTAAAAACCCATTACCATGGACATTTTATCCTTAGAACACAAAGTACGAATTTTGATTCTTATATACGTCAAATTTTTCAGAATATTTTTCGTTGAATAATTTACAGTTGAAAAGGGTTCTCATTTAAATAACAGAAGTTTTTATCTCCACGGGACATTCATTATAAGTAGTACAACAAATCTCAACTTTTAAAAATGCTTATTTATGATATTCGTGTTCATCATAATTTTCTGATACAACTCTAGTCTCTAGGAATGAGTAAAATGAACTATAGTGCAATGATTTTTAAAGATGTTTAGGCCTTTGGAATCCTCTCAACCGTCCCAAATGTTTAGCATTTTATCTATATATAGATATATATACGTATAAAGACGTCCCTGCTATAATATAGATGCAGCGAAGTCTGTGGAATTTCTCAATTGAAACTCAAACTCGCTAAAGCTCATGAAACCTAAATAATGACATTTAATTAATATACCTCCCCTCACACCGCCATCGTTTTATATGGGTTATGATAATAAGCATGCATAGACTTATCGAAACAAAATATTCTTATAACATTTCGAGATTTACGGTTACATACTGGTGCAGCATGGTAATCGAGAACAGCGTGATTACAAAACAATTTCGATCTCGTCGAATAGTAATCAACTGCTATATTATTATAATATATATAGGTACATGTTTATATAGGTAGCATTGGTAATACGCGTATAACTGTGCATGTTTTCATATTCATATAGCCATATAGGTACAAACAAAATACGAAATTTGTTGAAAAAGATAACGTCTTATTTTTCGTGACTTCGATACAGAATAGTGCGTTTGTGTATAACGAATAGTTTTTGTACAAACGGAATTTAGGTTCGAAAAATGTAGTACATTTTCATTTTTCGGCGTTTAACTTTGCTCACAAGCAATATGAACACTTTTATAGAATAATCGACTGTTATAATATATATTATTTGGTGTCATATCTTACATAACACCTATATAAAAATCTACTTTTCGTTAGTTATTTTAACTATAATGCTCGAGTTATATACTGGAGTCTGCAACAGAAGTCGGATATTATCATGGCACTCTATAGTTAAAGTTCTTCGAATTCGTGACATTTATTATAAGGATTTTATTGATTTAGTGTAACTTTAATTTCTTTAAGGAACTATAATTTATCTATAATATAACGAACATACATTTTGTAATTTGGACGTTTAATTCGCTAAGTAGTTATTAAGTAAAATAATAATAATTAATAAATAATAAATAATAATTTGGACTTGAAGAATAATAATTTATCATTATGTCCTTGGCGCGTTTTTCTTATATTCGAACTGTGAACGTTTCGTGCAGAAAATATCAATAATATAGAATTAAATACCCACCTAATAACGTTTGTGTATATTGTACCTATACTGCGTGCACAAGAGCATATTATTGCCATATTTTTCATATGTTTAGTATCTATTCCAATTTATGATACATAGCATTATAGCAACAATATTCCACCCGTGTCGAGCGCGGGGACAGTATTATTATTATTTAGAACGAATGCAAACGCTTTGTCTACGGGTATTTATGCAATATTAATGAGATGCCAATAGTATACAAGTATATACCGATACCTATAATAACAGTCTGTACGGCGGTAGGTTCAGAAAAATAATAATGAAATAATTTGACACGCTTAACAATGGTAGAGGTTAATTTAACTGATAAGAAAGTAGTTTTCGGTATAGACCGCGTAGTATAATATTATATATAGGAGGCCCCATCGGTAATAGGACGTTATAGGTAGGTATATATAACAAAATATATATTGTAACTATATATGTATGTAATATATATATATATACGTACTCTGTGTAAATTATAATACTCATACTGGCTGTAGTACTCTTTGCATATAAAATATATTATCGGTTTTTAATAGAACGTTGTTCAGTGTACCTATATAACGTGCGTTGTTACTCGTATAATATTATTATCCCCAATGTTGTTATATAAGCTAAATTATTGCACGTGACTCATAATTTTTTTTTAACATTAAATCACGCTTAACAATGCGCTTGTATTAGTGTAGTTTTATTAGAAACATTTCGAAACCCGCTCTTTTATAATATATAAATATGAGTATTTCTATCTCGTCTAAATACAGCAGACTGATCTACAGTTGATCGGATTTAAGAATTATATATTATAAGCAAAAACTATAATATTATTAAAAACGAGTACCTAATGATGAAATCGTTCTACGCCAACTGCCGCCTCCTGACGTTTCTACTATTATTCCAGCGTACATTATGATATTATAATAATATTATGACGTGTGATATGTCTGCTTATCGTTACACTTTTATAATATATAGGTAGGTTGTTTTTAACATCGACGACATTAACTTACTTATCAACTTATTAACGTTGCCGCGTTGGTTAATAGAAGTTCAATGTACGTCCATCTTCGACATTCTGATTTTTGTTTTACTTATTTTTATATCAATAAACTAAACCAATACTCATCCGATCGTACTGAATTCACTATGACCATGAAAACGTTGTGTTCTATAATGTACAAGGAGCATTGTGTATATTTTATACGGCATTACTATGTTTGATGCAATGATGCTTAAACTAGGCATTGTTTTAAAAATGTTGGGGAAATAATAAAGGTTTATATAAACTAGTGTAGCCGTTTATTATTATTGTTTGATTGCATTCGACTTACATTGACAGTATGATAAAACGAATGACGATTAAAAAAATTAATCAATACCTGTATTATATTCATTATCATACAATTTTTGTGATATTGTATATAATATAATATTGGAACATAATGTTTTACGTACAGACACTATTCTGTCGAATGACAAATAAAATACTCCGTCTCACGTACCTATAAAGTATGTGGAACGGATTTAGTAGCGGACATAATGATATTATATATATTTTTTTATAGTATTATGCGTCATTTGGCAGATTAGTGATTAATAATAGGTAGGCACTACATAAACAGTATGTGTCGAAAACGCAAGAAAATATTTTATACGTCGTCCAAAAATCACAATATTGGTCCTATAATTAACCTAATTAAAATATATTCTAACACATTGCATTTACCGAATAATAAAATATTAATATATAATATTATATAATAAATATACATTCTGTCAATTATTGTATGCACACATTTCAAAGTTTTCCTACAACCTACAAAAAAAAAGAGCTGGGTATACCGGCTACAATTTCTTTTACCTATTCATTTAATCGCCACCTATTTACCCATTAAGAATGATTTTATTTTTGACAATGAATCATCTAGTAAAATATATAAGTGAATTACATTTTAAAGATTCTTAATCATATTATGGAATAACTAAATCTTGAAACGTACCTATGTACGTTTTTAAAAATTGTCTAACATTTAGTGTTTTATTTTAAGTTCATTAATGTTCTTTTAAACGGTAATATATATTTTTAATTAATTATCCAGAAGCAAAATATTTTTTTGAAAATGTTATCAAAATGTCTAGAAGTTTATTTTGTTTTGGAAAAGTACCGATACCTAGGTTCCTTTAAATCATAGCTCGGATACGATGTCACTAAAACAATAAATTGCTCCCACCTAACTATAATAATACTTATTGTTACTGAAATATCGATTGAAATTCGTCAACAGCACTTCCGTTTTAATCTATAATATAAATAGCTATAATTTATAAATGTACAAGTGTATGATTATAACTATAACCATTGATTATAAATAATAGTATAATACTATAATACTAGTATTTATAATCAATGCTATAACCAAAAAATTTGTAATCGTAAATCTGACAGTGTTTCTCTCTGCAGGATAACCGAAGACTTTAAGTTACAAGCTCATGGTTTAGACTCTCCGCACCACCAGGGGTTGTACGGGGGCCTAGGTCACTCGCCCACTTCCGGTTCGCCTTGTTCCGTGTACGCTTACCAGCCGTACCACCGAAATTACGGCGCTGGCCAGTTCCATCAGTCGACGGCCGCCGAAATTCAACAGCAGCAGCAGCAGATACCAGTGTCCCAAATGGTGGTACCACCTTCTCTATCGGCGCAAAAGTCTTCGGACGACGCGGCCGCCGCTTGTTGGCTACAGCATAATGGCGGTGGATCGGCTTTCGAACACCACCTGCACCACCAACAGCAGCTGTCATCGGCGTACCAGTCGCATCACCAGCAGCGGCAGCAGGATAACAACGGCTTGACTGGAGGTAGCCAACAGCAGCAGCAGCAGCAACAACAGACGGCCAAGATGACGCAGCAACAGCAACAGAAGGCGGTCAAGG